>NC_092210.1:84129129-84141263 GCF_043381705.1 Parasteatoda tepidariorum | reverse complement strand
TACATAATAATGTCATTAAATACTTAGACAGCGAGGTCTGAATATGTCCGTTGTAATTAGTTTCAATAAAAGAGAATTTTGATTCCATTTTCATTTACAGAAAAAAAAAATGGCTTCCTGTGAAAAAAAGAGAATGTGAACCTTTTATTTTCAAAATGTCTTTTTTACGAACATTATGAATGTACCTTAAGTAAATAGTTTACATGTTCTTTATGTTTTAAACATGTTTTCTAAAAAAAGTATTGGAGACTTTATTTCTATTCAAGAAAACAAAATTGTTTCGTAGCGCAAAAATAATCGCAAAATTCTTGTTTTGAATATTCGTACACTTGAAACATGATAAAACTAATTAAAAGGCAAGTCTTCTTAGTACCAATACAAAAACTTGATGGATAAAAATAATTAATAAGGCTATTTTACATGTCCTCTGATATGAAGAGTAATTAATTTGATTATTAGAACAGTCAAAGGGATAGATACATTTAATTAGCTTCGCTAATTTATAATTGTTTTAACGCATTATAATTCAGATTCAAGCTAAAACTAAAGAATGCAATTACGCAGCTTTATTATATCTCCTCTCAGAGGAAATTTTATCTCGAGCATTAATCAAAATCAAGTATGTAACTGCAACTGTAATTGTTCCCTTAAGCTGCGTCTTTCGAATAATGGCTCAAGTTTACTTTTGTTTATTCAATAGAAAGCTAAATAATAGAAAATAGAAGTGTCCTTCAAAGCCTTGCGGATGCGATATTTACTTCAACGGATTTAATTAATTTCTCCCGCGAGTAACAGAAGATCAAAAAAAAAAACTTTTTCGTATTATAAAATTAAAAATTTCACTTCGATTAAAAATCTAAGGTAACCACATTTTTACTTTTCTCTTTTGTGTGATATTTATAACAAGAGATCATTCAGGAGAAACGTTAAATGTTTTAAGCGGGACGAAGCATTTGATTCCGCGAAAATAATTTTTAGTTTCTTGTGATGTTTTCATTTCAAGAATATGCATGCATATATTTTTAAATAAACAATTAAATAAGTAATTTAGTTATAGTTAAATATAAATATAAATCATATTTTAAGAAAGTAATTAAGAAGGTTTTTAAGTATAAAGCGAAACAATACTCAGTTGTATAAGGAGTAGTATGTACTTTGCTGATTTATTTATTATGTACTTTTTTAAAAAATTAGACATGAATAAAAAAGAATTCTCACAAACCACCGCTGTGAGTTAGTTTGGCAATGAAGGTAAAGATACCACAATGAGACCACATGGATAAAAAAAAATCTGGTAAAATTACCATGCTGTATAGTAATGAAATGTCTGGTACAAAATAAAATTCCTGCAATGAAACCAAAGTATATGGTATTTAAACCTTTTATATGGTTTTTTTCGTTTATAAACGAGACGGTTTGACGAAAATTCTGGTTTTTAAACTTATAAGTTTTTATTACTTTACAACTAGTTAGAATAGAAAACTGGAAGGTAAACTGGACCAAATAAAGGGCTTTTCATGCCATGCCTAAGGTATCATGATCGAATTGTACCGCATCAATCTAATTTCAACACAGATTATGAAATGTAATTTTACTGTTAAATTCACCACAAGCATTACTATAGCGCGTCCGTAAAAATTAACGAATTTTTGGTGTTCCATAGAACCAGAAATATGGTAAATTTTGCCATATTCTGGTGGTTTCACATTTTTTCTTAGTACAGAATTGCACTTAATGCCGTTTATACTTCTAAAAGAATTTAATACGAAATAATATTCAAAAGAATCTATCTGAAGTTAGGTAGATTTAAAATATACATTTTTTATTAAAAAGAGCTGAGATCTTCTTATTGATGTTATATTTTAAAGATTTGAAAAAAACAGAATCGTCTAAAATTTAAACTATGAAAAGATCCAACGTTAAACCTACAAGATTTAACTGTTCGAAAATTCCTCCAGACCAAAATAATTGAAAATTTTTAATCGAATTTTAGAGTCAGGGACTAACGTTGTCCCTTTCACTTTCTGTTTAAATTTCCTGACAGTTCTGGAATTACAGGAGAAACAAACTCTTCCTTTTATCATTACAGATACGGGTGTGAGTTAAAATTAAAATTCTGTGCAAAGAACAGAATATTAGAAAAATGTAACATAATTTTGGCAAAATATTTCATTAAAAGTATTATTTTCCACAAAATATCTATAAAAATGTTAGTATAAGTATAAAAAGTTTGTCATCGTCAATACCGATATAGCTATTGAATAGAGAATCAATGTTTCTGAAAGTACTATATTTCGAATTGAAATAAAATTGATTTTCAAATTATATTAAAAATGAAAGAATTGCTGCAATTTAAAATGCAAGTTTAAAACTCCGAACTAAATTAAATGTGGTGTTAAATTTAAGCATCATACTCTGGAGTTTATCCGTCATTTGAATTGGGTAATTTGAAAAAAAAAAAACGCGATTTACGTCAAAAGAAAATGTTTAGAAAGATATCTACAAGAAGTTTCAGATTTATGTAAAGCCATAATGTTATGAAAAATAAACTTATTCAAGCAATAATTTTAAATCTACTTTTTTTGAAAAATGTATTTTTTTTCTAATAATTTGCATATCCAATATGAAAAGCAGAAAACTATATTTAATTTTTCTTCAGCTAAAAATAAAATACCCTGTTAATAACAGGGTCTTAAAAATGGAAGGAATTTTGTTTCATTATTTCATGGTACGTTATTTCCTCAAAAACATTATTTCCACAAAATATCTAGACAAAACAAATTATCAATGTGTCTGATAAGATATTTAAACTTTTTTTCCTCCTGTATATTTTATTGATAATTTAAAATGCTTGAAAATGATTCGAAACGAAATCTGTACCGTAACAATAAGACATTAAATTTACCGACGAAACTGTGATGTAATACCTATCCTAATTTAAATGGAAGGCTCTAAAAATTGTGCGAATGATTACTGTATTCAAGTTAATCGAAAAGTTAAGTCAAGTTCAACCGAATCGAGACTTCTTACACACTTCAAAGGATGTAGTTCAACAATAATTGATAACGCTTACACCAATCTGCCGCTTGTTGATGAAAAAGGATGTGTACTTCCGGATCGTCGTAAATTTAGTGAATATTTATTCCATATTTAACTAAATGATTTAGTGGTAGGGTGTGCTTTAAATACGCTAAAATGACTTTGGATCATTGTTAGAAGTTTAAAGGCCGAATAATTGCATAATTTCACGACAGAGACAATGTGGCGGTTTATTTACACTAAGTGTACTGGTGCAGTATAAGTTTTTCTTGTCATATTTAACAGGCTAGTCATAGCCCACTTATTACTAAGTAAGTTTTAAGAGCCGCGATGGTTCAAAGGGTAGAGCGTTCTCCTTCCAATGAGGCGAACCGGGTTCAAATCCAAGTCGATACGAATTCCGCATCCGGATTGCACCGACCATAGTGCTAACGAGAAATATCCTCAGTGGTGGACGGATTATGGGTTAGAGTCCCCTTGCCGATATGTCAACCGTGAGGGGTTCTCGTGGCTTCCTTGCTATATAACGCAAATGCGGGTTAGCTCCATAAAGAAGTCCTCCACGAAGGAAAATTTTTTCCCAATACTCGATCCAGGAATTTCCTTGTCTTCTGGATTGGGTTCAAAATTACAAGGTAACAGTCAGTAGTCGTAAACCCAAAATTGAGTCGGCAGTTTAACGACGGTTATAAAAAAAAGTAAATTTCAATACTTTTTACTGACTGATATAAAATTATTGATTGTGGTCGATAATATGGCAAATAATTTCAATCTTTTTGTCGAAATAAATTATAAAACTAGTCATATAAACATACATAAAATTCATGCGTACTTAGAAATATTTTCATGATGATTAAACTTATAAAAATTCTGAAGCTTTTCCTTCTTTGAAATATTTGGAGGTATTTCAGAATTTTTCAAAGTTTAATCAACATAAAAATATTTCTATGTAAAAAAATCTTTAAAATATTTCTAAGGATGAAAACCTTCAGAAATCTTCTAAGTCAAAGCAGTTTGAAAACATTACTAAGTCAGAAATACACCCAAATATTTTAAAGTTCAAACAGTTTAAAACTAATGCTAAGTCCAAACACTTCAGAATTTTTCAAAGTTCAATCAACATGAAAATATTTCTAAGTATGAAAACCATTAGAATTTTTCTAAGTCGAAGCAGTTTGAAAATATTACTAAGACAAAAATACCTCCAAATATTTCAAAGTGTAAATGGTTCAGAATTTTTCAAAGTTTAATCAACATGAAAATATTTCTATTTACAAAAACTTTAAAATATTTCTAAGTACGAAAACCTTCATAATTTTTCTCAGTGCGAAAATCTTCAGAATTTTTCTAAGTCAAAACAGTTTGAAAATTTTACTAAGTCAGAAATGCACCCAAATATTTCAAAGTTCAAACAGTTTAAAAATAAGACTGAGTCCAAAAACTTTAGAATTTTTCAAAGTTCATTCAGCATGAAAATATTTCTAAGTACGAAAACCTTCAGAATTTTTCTTAGTGTGAAAATCTTCAGAATTTTCCTAAGTGCGAAAATCTTCAGAATTTTTCTAAATGCGAAAATCTTCAGAATTTTTCTAAGTCAAAACAGTTTCAAAATATTACTAAGTTAAAAAAAAATTCCTCCAAATATTTCAAAGTGGAAAAAGGATCAGAATTTTTCAAAGTTTAAATAACATGAAAATATTTCTATTTACAAAAACTTTAAAATATTTCTAAGTACGAAAACCTTATGAATTTTTCTAAGTACGAAAATCTACAGAATTTTTCTAAATGAAAACAGTTTGAAAATTTTACAAAGTCAGAAATACACCCAAATATTTCAAAGTTTTATTTTTAAACTGTTTGAATTAAGTTCAAAAACTTTAGAATTTTTCAAAGTTCTGAAGGTTTTCGTACTTAGAATTATTTTAAAGTTTTTGTAAATAGAAATATTTTCATGTTGAATAAACTTTGGAAATTTCTAAACTTTTTTCCACTTTGAAATATTTGGAGGTATTTTTGACTTAGTAAAATTTTCAAACTGCTTTCACTTAGAAAAATTCTGAAGGTTTTCGTACTTAGAATTATTTTAAAGTTTTTGTAAATAGATATATTTTCATGTTGAATAAACTTTGAAAATTTCTGAACCTTTTTCCACTTTGAAATATTTGGAGGTATTTTTGACTTAGTAAAATTTTCAAACTGCTGTCACTTAAAAAATTCTGAAGATTTTCGCACTTAGAAAAATTCAGAAGATTTTCGCACTTAGAAATATTTTCATGTTGATTGAACTTTGAAAAATTCTGAACCTATTTCCACTTTGAAATATTCGGGTTTATTTCTGACTTAGTAAAATTTTCAAACTGTTTTTACTTAGAAAAATTCTGAAGATTTTCGCACTTAGAAAAATTCTGAAGGTTTTCGTACTTAAAAATATTTTAAAGTTTTTGTAAATAGAAATATTTTCATGTTGATTAAACTTTGAGAAATTCTGAACCTTTTTCCACTTTAAAATATTTGGAAGTATTTTTGACTTAGTAAAATTTTCAAACTGTTTTCACTTAGAAAAATTCTGAAGATTTTCGCACTTAGAAAAATTCTGAAGGTTTTCGTACTTAGAAATATTTTCATGTTGATTGAACTTCGAAACATTCTGAAGTTTTTGGACTTAATTCAAACAGTTTAAAAATAATACTTTGAAATATTGAGTGTATTTCTGACTTAGTAAAATTTTCAAACTGTTTTCACTTAGAAAAATTCTGAAGATTTTCGCACTTAGAAAAATTCTGATGATTTTCGCACTTAGAAAAATTCTGAAGGTTTTCGTACTTAGAAATATTTTCATGTTGATTGAACTTTGAAAAATTCTAAAGTTTTTGGACTTAATTCAAACAGTTTAAAAATAATACTTTGAAATATTGAGTGTATTTCTGACTTAGCAAAATTTTCAAACTGTTTTCCCTTAGAAAAATTCTGAAGATTTTCGTACATAGAAATATTTTAAAGTTTTTGTAAATAGAAATATTTTCATGTTGATTAAACTTTGAAAAATTCGGAACCTTTTTCCACTTTGAAATAATTGGAGGTATTTTTGACTTAGTAATATTTTAAAACTGTTTTGACTTAGAAAAATTCTAAAGGTTTTCGTACTTAGAAAAATTCTGAAGTTTTTCGCTCTTAGAAAAATTCTGAAGATTTTCGCACTTAAAAAACAGTTTGAAAATTTTACTAAGTCAGAAATACACCCAAATATTTCAAAGTATTATTTTTAAACTGTTTGAACTAAGTCCAAAAACTTTAGAATTTTTCAAAGTTCAATCAACATCAAAATATTTCTAAGTACGAAAACCTTTAAAATATTTCTAAGTGTGAAAATCTTCCGAATATTTCTAAGTCAAAACAGTTTGAAAATATTACCACGTCTAAAATACCTCCAAATATTTCAAAGTGGAAAAAGGTTCAGAATTTATCAAAGTTTAATCAACATGAAAATATTTCTATGTACGAAAACCTTCAGAATTTTTCTAAGTCAAAACAGTTTGAAAATATTACTAAGTCTAAAATACCCCCAAATATTTGAAAGTTCAAACAGTTAAAAAAATCATGCTAAGTATCCCAGCGATGTCGTAGATTTAATGTTTTACCGGATTTCCGATACTCATGGTATACTCGTGAAATGATCGTACGTGAAAATCCAAATTTCATCGTTATCTCGGAGATGCTATGTCCCATCTCCCGTGCACCGACTATAACACCACGTTCAAACTCACTTAAATCTGTATAACCTGGCATTGTAGCAGCAGTAACCGAGCTAAGAACTGTGCTAGACGCTCGTTGTCTTATATACGCGTTGTCGATCACAGCCAGGGCCGGATTAACCTATAGGCACACTAGGCACGTGCCTAGGGCCTACGAAATTCAGGGGCCTACGAAAAACTTGGGAGAAAAAAATTTGTTGACAAAAATAATTTAGCTTTAAAAACAACAAGTGTATTTTGCACAAAATTATGAAGATACAAATAAAAATATAATATTTTTCGGTAATAAATTATTTTGCAGAATCTTATGATCTAATATATTACTTTTTTGCGATTTTTGGATTCAACGAAATCTTGTATTATGCTGTCGAATTCCAAACTACGCAAAATGTCGTATTCAATAGACATAAGTGCGAGCGATGCCAAACGATCTTGATTCATTGTTGAACGCAAATAATTTTTTATCAATTTTAATCTGGAGAAAGATCTTTCTCCTTCTGCATTTGATCCAAGAATCGACAAATATATTCTTAATGCAATGTGAACGTTAGGAAAAGTATTCACAAGTTTATCTTTAATTTGAGCCTTCAACATTTCTTGTGCAGATTTATGTTCATATAAATTTGAAAATAGTAAAAATTCATCTACAAAGTTTTTCTCTAAATCGGATGAGTAAATTTTCACCAAATTTTGCGCTTTTAGTTTAATCTCAGATTCTGACAAATTTTTGTGTAATTTCCTTGTAATTCGGGTTCGATAAAACATCGATTAATGACACTTTTTGGTCGATCCAGAAAACTGGGAAATTCAGACATCCGGGATAGCGATGGTCCCGAGCATCCCAGATAATTGGTTCTCTACTGTATAAATATTTCTTGTAATTAATCTCACTATCAATTTCACTGTTTTCTTTGCTGGTTTGTTGTTGTATTGTTGACGTGAAGTGTTTACATAGTTATCGATCGAACTAATCATAATGGTATTATCGATATC
Source organism: Parasteatoda tepidariorum (assembly GCF_043381705.1). Classification (NCBI taxonomy): domain Eukaryota; kingdom Metazoa; phylum Arthropoda; class Arachnida; order Araneae; family Theridiidae; genus Parasteatoda; species Parasteatoda tepidariorum. The sequence goes on along the minus strand of NC_092210.1, from coordinate 84,133,479 downwards.
AACTGCAATATCGGCAGTATGTCGGTATTGCAGATAAAGTTCAATAAACAAATTCGTAAATTAAAATCCATATTAATAAAAATGTAAAAAAAAAATATACAAGAAAATTTTAGCATATATTTTGAAAATAGGGGAGGAGTGGAGGAAGGAGGGGAGGACCCAAAAATGGTTATGCCTAGGGCCTACGAAAGGTATAATCCGGCTCTGTGCCTAGGGCCTACGAAAGGTATAATCCGGCTCTGATCACAGCGCTGCACTTTGATTGGCCCCATGCCCCTCTATTTGCATATTCACTCCTGTACCAGTTTTTTTTTGCTCTTCAGTGTATTATAACATTATAAATCATTAAATTAAATGGAATAATGTCTGAAATATTCCTATGTAAATACGAAATATGATATGAAATTAATATTTGTGTTTTATATGTTTTTTTTTCAATATATTTTTTATTTGTAAATGTAAATGCATTTCGCTGTTCCATACAATCTAAGAAATAGCGATTGCCGTTATTTGTAATTGAGATTAAAAGCGCTATTCAAACCAGTCGGGTTCCTAAGTTAACTGATTGTAAAGCCTTAGTTCTGAGTGGTACGCTGAAATCAAGCATCAGTGACTGCTGCCAGTGATCGGGTGGGTGACCACTTTGATCAGTCTGGCTAGGGATCGAGGGGGCGAGGTGTCGGTACTCATTAAACTGTTCTACCGCAAAGTACTCAACTTCGTGCTCAAGTTGTCGGGCAACCGAAGCGGAGGAGCCATCCCTTCCGCAGATGTTAAAAATTGTGATGGCCTGTCTTCGTATCATCCTCGGAGATGTTCCCCAGACTGTCACCGATAGCCCATTGTGCAACTTTAGTGCGACATAAATAAAAGTACTCATCAAAATTTGGTATTTATATTACCGGTAAAGTATGAAAAGCCGGCATTGTATAGAATGCCGGATGTTTTTAGGCAGAGTATGAAATGTGAGAAGTATTACATACTTTCCCTAGGCATTGCATAAAATGCCTAGGCATTCTATATAATGCTAAATGCTATTTAGGCAAAGTGTGAAATAAACGTCCTGACTAGGTAATTATGTAAATGATGTGCATGTTACTGTGAACGGCCGAAATCGGTGGTTTTTGACTTTCACCGGTGAATGTTGACAATCACATAGTCGCTTTAGTGAAAGTCCGAAATGTTTATTACATCCTATTTGATATTAATTTATTCGATGATATAATTACATTTATTCGATATTTTAATACTTACTGACGATACATAAGAAGAAACATCATCGTTTGGAGTAACGGGCAAATGTATACCGGGCTATTGCATTTGACCTTAAGCAAACATCAGTGTAGGATATACCGGGCAATGGCACTTAACTAGACCTTTGGTGAATGTCCGAAATATATACTAGGATTCAACTTTAAACGGGAAAAATCCTACGAGGGTTGTAAATTAAATAGTGGCAACTTATTCTTGAAACTCTCAGAAGGGCGGGCATGCGTAAATAGGATATGGGAGCGGTGAGGTGGCGCTGTTGTCGATATGTAGAGTGCAAAAAACAGTCGATCTGCTTAGAAGAGTATTTGTTGTGTGGCGTTAAAGTGAGGAGTTTTGTTTCCATCGCTCTAAAGCATGTTTTCAAAAGGCTTGATGACGAAAAAAGACGAGATGCTTTAATCCATCGTGCTACTGTCTTATACGGTAAAGCATTTGCGCCACAGGCTTCCACCAATCCTCGATAGCATTCTGTTGCATTTTTGCCACGGGCAACCTCGATTTCAAGCCAAGACCGCTGATCACCTTTTGAAAACATGCTTTAGAGCGATGGAAACGAAACTCCTCACTTTAACGCCACACACCAGCTGCACTTCTAAGAAAATTGACTGTTTTTTGCGCTCTGCACATCGACAACAGTGCCACCTCACCGCTCCCATACCCCATTTGCGCATGCCCGCCCTCATGTGAGTTTCAAGGTTAAGTTGCCACTATTTAATTTACAACCCTCGTATATCCGTTCGTGAGTAGGGTCCCAAAATTGGAACATTTTTTTGGAAATTGGAATTTTGATAAAAGAAATTTTTTTTTTTTAAGGTTAAAATTTTTTTAATATTTTTTACGTTCATTTGACACCATTTACTTCAATCAAGCAGAATATTAAGTTGTGAAAATATTCGGACATTAATGGGCTAATTTACCTCATTTCGGTTTTTGCTCAAAATCATAATAATATTCTATCTGTGTTGTGTGTGTGTTTGATTAACAAACAGATTTTACTTTCAAAGCGATTGTATATATGCGTCTTAAATATATTCTTGCTTTATATCGTATTGCAAAAGTAACTTTACTTATTCTTATGTGTATCATATCTTAGCGTAATTACAACTTTTAGAGTTGCTAAATAACAAACATGGTGGCGGCTACGTTAAACTAAGTAGTAAAAAAGACTATTCTAGATGTTTCACTTTATCAGGAGCTATTTTTAGTTTAGGTGTAGTGAAGCACTTAGTGAAACATCTTTTAGGAGTGAAGTAGTTGCCTCCATTTTTGGTGTTCAGTTACACGAAACATTTTTATAGTTAGGAACTCCTATTCCAAAAATGCAGGGGTTTGTATTTTAAATTGTATAGACCTAATACATTTTTTTGTGCTATATCGCATTTTAAATTAATCGCATCACGCTGACGTGATAATATGAGATTATTTTAATGTTCCAACGTAGTGTTTCTTCATATTTGACGATTGAAGATAATTGAAATAAATATGATTTTTTTTTAAATTATTGAACTCAGTGTATAATTTCATTTATATAATTTATACTAAGCTTAGATTAATCTGTGAAATGAAGCATAACAATTAATAACAGAGTTTGTTTTTGCAATTTGTAAATATATGTTTTAAAAGAAGTAATTTTTCCATGAAATTATTACAGTCTGTGTGTTATTCTAATTGTTTTAATTTTTATTATTTCAAATTATACTCGTTCAGTTTTCTTAATGAGGAAAATAGGAAAAAAAAATAAGTCGCATTAAAAGGAAAAGACTTAGAGCTCATCATTTCCGCAATAAATTTCAATCACCATCTAAATTCTTCCCTAACGTTTTTCGAACGCGATGCATTTCAAATTTTTTTCATTTGATTGCGACAGAGAGTGCTCGAAATATTATTCGGAAAAAAATCGTGTTTAGAGATGGATTTTTGGAAACGTTTATTTTCTTTGTTCGTCTAGCTAATTGTACAGATCCTGAACTTTGATTGGTTATAAATTCTATTTTGCGATACAATTTTAAACAAATCCTCTTGCAGTATTTAGAAAATTATGGAAAATTATGTTAGCAGCTATTTGGACCAGTTGAATTTAAGCACCTTAGATGGTTTTAAAAAGGGCGGAGTTTCGATTTTAAATCAGTTCTGTTTTTCTCATAGCATTAAAAAAGAAACAGTTGAAATTTACATTGTGAATAAGCTCTCTGATCTAAGTTTCAGAATGCAGGTCAGTTGAAAAGAAATTGAAACTTCCAAAGTAAAGTTTCCTCTAGGCCATAGAGTCTAGGGTATGCGAATGAGTTGAGTAAATCATGATGAAATTAGAAATAAGTTAATAATAAGTTTTTAAGAGCTTCGGTATAGTGTTGGCATAAAAAACGATTTTATTTATGTTAATAATCTGAAAATATATAGCTTTTAAAGTAATTTAAAAGTTTAATAAAAAGTACAACTTTACATATTGCACCTAAGTATCCATACCATAAATTAAAAACTGTGGATTAAAAATTTATGAATATTACTTTAATACGTTAGTTGAAAAGTATATAATAAAATAATCGACTATACATTCTAAAAAAAAAGTTATTATTATTTTTTATTAAATAATAAGTCGCATGCTATCATATAATCTAAACGACTCAAAGAACTAACTTTTTTTCAGATAACTAATTATTAGTGCACTAATTCCAACCTCTATAATAATATTTATAAGCAATTGTAACCTAAAATATTAAATTATGAAACTAAATATCAAAAAATGTACTTTCTTTGAATTAACATAAATTACTTGACGTATTTGGATTTTTCATCCTTATAACTTCGAAGCAGCTACAACATGAAAAAACAATAGTCAATCAAATGCAGTCAATAGTGGCGTAATGAAAATTTTATTTATTATTTTTTATAATTCGCCTTTTTTCTGTTGTTATTTGTCTATTAATAATTTTTTTTAAACTTCTATTGATTAAATTTTTTTGAAATATTGTACTTAATATAATGTTAGTTATTACGGTAATATTAATAGAATATTCAGTGTATCATTTCAAAATATCAGGCATGTTTGTTGAATAAGAAATACTAAGTTTTGGGATA
>NC_092210.1:84125729-84128414 GCF_043381705.1 Parasteatoda tepidariorum | reverse complement strand
TATATATATATATACATAATTAGTCAATATAACCTGAAGTTAGAATACTGTACAAAAGACTGCCTTCTTAATTTAAATACATCAATTTTACTTCACTGGAGCAAACTATAAGCTTATATTTGTGAGAACGAGACCAGCTGGAGCTTGTATTGATGTCAACCAGTATAATTTGACAACTAAAAGTAATTTAATAATCTGATAAATATTTCAGTCAAAATTTATAAACCTAGAAGATTGCTTATATTATGTGCATTTTTTTATCATCAGTATTTAAAGATTTTAAATATGTTGCGTTGTTTCCTCTAAAGGGGGGTTTAGATTTTATATATTTAAAATTTTTTGTTACTTTTAAGATGCGAAGAATTTTCTTAAAGCCTGTATTCAATTAATTTTGACGATCTTTATGCACACTTTCATCTTCTCCTTTTCCCCCCTTCTGTTCTTGACATCTGTAAAATGATTTTAAGATTTAAAAGAGTTTTTTTTAATTTTTTATCAAAGCCATTGTTTAGCAATCACTTTTATAAGTGTTTTGTTTTTAATTTTTTGACTGATTTATCTATTGTTTTGATTATACTCATTAGTTATTTTTTTATTTTAAATTCAAACTTTAATAAATCCGCAATTTTTAAAAACTTAGATCAAAAATGAAAACCTTTTCATGTACTTAAGACAAATATTTTTAAATGGGGATATTAGTTTATCATATTTCTGCATCAAAACAATTACGAAAGTCCTATAATTTCTTTATGTACAGGGACTTTTTTATTAGACACATGTTGAAAGCAACTATTATCAGTAGAGTGTTTTATTCGATCACTATTGACAGGGTGTGAATATTTAACAATATGATTTCTTATTGATCTTTAAAATAACGATTGTCACTGCTTTCAAAATAAGTTTTACCAGCAGAGCGATACAGCTGGTAATATATTCCATCACATAAGATAGGGTGTGAAAATTTAACAATTTGTTCTTTTACTGTACATAACTTAAAATAACTATCACCAGTAGAGAGATGATATCTACCATATATGACGGTTTGCAAATATTTAGCCTGTTCCTTTATCTTCCACAACTTTCAAAAAATTTTCAATTTCTTTCAGTTTCATTGCTTAATTTTTAAACGAAATTTTGAAGAAATGCATATATCATATTTTTTAAGAGCGTATTTTATAAAATTTTTTAACGGTATTTATTTTGCAATTAAAAAAATTTTATAATATCTTACACTAAACTGGCTTCCTTTAATTTCATATTTTCCTTTAATTTAATCCCACGATGAGGAGTTCAGTAGTAAAACGGTGTAAAATTAAGTCTCTAAAGTCTTTTAAGAGAAATGGTTTTATTTTAAGCAATATTGACCCATATATTATTAATGTAACTAATATATTATTTTGCTTTGTACAGCTGTAAATTTATTCCTTCATTTATAGAATCAAATAAATTATTTTAATCCTCTTAATATCATTTAAATTATTTATATAATAAAATTTTATTAATGCCTTTGTTGAGACGTAAAAATACTTTTAATTCTTAATAACCAAAACATGCTAAAAGATGAAATTTGAAAGTAATTTGAATACATTAAAAAAGTATATTTGATTTTAACATAAAATGAAATTCTATTTCATGATGTAAATGATCAAATTTTATTTTTTCATCGTAGTTGATAGAATAATCTTCTTAGGTAAAGAGTATAAAAATTAAAAATAAACATTTAGATTAAAATTATATGTTTAGATAATTAAGTTATGAGTATTACCATTGAAGTCGTTCCGAGTAGAGAGGTTTTACAAAAAATTAATTTTTGTGTTTATAGAAACAGAAATAAATATTTCAAATATAATTTCAAGCTCAAATAAGAAGTGATTTTTTTTTTACATTCGCATTTTTTATTAAGACTTTTCAACCATCAAGCATAAAAAAAATTTAATTTATTACTCGATGTACAAGTCTAACTGACTTTTCTATTAATTGCTTAGATATTTTTCAATAACATAAAAATGTATTATTTGTTATAGATATTTTTATAAACATAGGATATTATAAAAATTAAATGACGATATCTCTTTATAAGTGCGAAGAGAAAAACAATAATATGTATTACAAGGGAAATGTATTCATAAATCGTGTTATAGGTTTTTCAGACAACGTGCAAATAACATTTCTTATTGTTCTATGACAATTCTTAAATATTTTTCTATAAAAAACTTATATATTGCTTTTTAGCAATAATTTAATCAGAAATATGATTCAACAAAATCAATACAATACGATTAATTATATATTCATACATAAAAGTTTGATTCAATAAGATACAATTCAATAGATTCAGTTCATTTCAATTCAATTCAATCAAAATAGGAACCCTAATTATAAATAATGTTTTCATAAATATTTATTATTTGGCTTTTAGCAATGCTAATGCTTTAACGAAATGATTAAGTTAAAGTTGCAATAATTAATAGCGTTTATTAATTAACTCTGATTTTAATGTAATCTAGTTCGAGAATTAGTTTTGAGTTCAGGTAGGGTTATTAAAGATTTACGAAAAGAATTACTTATACTGAGAATACTTTAAATTTCCTTGGTTTTCATAATATATAATTCTCTATAATTTATTGCCAAAGTAAAGTTACTCTAACATAAAGACTTATTATAAAATTATAAAAAAAATAATAA
>NC_092210.1:84086028-84124966 GCF_043381705.1 Parasteatoda tepidariorum | reverse complement strand
TGAGTTGTGACACTAATTGAGATGATTAAATGTTGTATTTATATGGATAACAAGCTTTGGGTGGATCAAGATTTTTTTTTTTAAATAATTCATTTATGTCAAGAAAAAGTGTGATTAAAGTCATTATTGTAGAATATTTTCAGTTGAAACTTATCGTTCTCTATTTTAACAATTTAAAAGAGAACGAGTTAAAGGGTATTTATTAAGTGCAATTTTGAAAAATTATTTCTTATTATTTTTTTGACAAAGGTAGATGATAGTAAAGTGTAGTTTTCCATTATTAGATAAAATAGAAGCAATAAACTAGAACTAAATAAAAAGATTACAAAGGGAAAATACACTTTGAAATCAATTTTAATTTTTTTTTCACGTATTCTACTGATGTTAACCAAAACAACGTTTCTTATTGAGAAAAATAAATAAATAAATAAATACTAACATATAGTTATTTACATTTATCAATAATCAACAATATAAGAAATAGCTGCGACTGCATAGTACCTTCATCTGCCTGTTTGCAACTTTTTATATCTGATTAAAAGCTTTCAAAAAAACGCAAAAGATGTACCAATGCATCATATATTTGATCAACTTTATTCTAGGCATACCTTGTTTTTTCATTTTAGGAAAATTTTTATTTAAATTAAGAGAAAAAAGGAATAGATAGTATGCTTTGTAATAAGTTAGCAGGCTTAGAAATTAGGCAATTTTAATAAGATATTTATAAAAAACAACGAATTTAACTTTTTTCTTTAGTGATAAAACAAAATTTAACTTAATATATTAGAAATATGTGTACATAATATAGTAGAAATATGTGTATATAAAGTATAGATATATACAATATATTAGAAATAGGTGTAGCTGAAGCAAAACGTGTTGACTGCAAAGGGACTTTAAATTAGACTGAAAAGTCAACAATTGAAGGGAAAAGATTACGAATTAAAAACAAAATTAAAAAAATTATTGAATTTTGAAATATCAGTTTTAAATGTAAAATAAGCGAACTCTATGATTTTAAAACATTATAAAGCCAATTGTGCACTTAAAAAAATCTAACTTGAAATTTTAAAAAAAAATGGTGTTTTTCCTGTTTATTGTAACTAATGCCTTTTATGTGTATTTTGCTGTCCCTGTACAGAAAAATGTAATTTGAAAATACAAACAAGAGATTTGGCTTTAAATTATGTGCTTGCTGTGCAAAATGTGATCTTACTTAAGGTAATATGAAAGGTAAGTGATACAAAATATGAAAAGATAATTCAAAATTCTGATGAAAAGTGTTAATATTTCTTCAAAATTCTATACATAATTTATTTTCTTGAAAAATAATAATTATATTTTTAATTAAATATTATTTAAAATGTTTTTAATGTTTTCCTGAGTTTGCTTATTAATTTTTCATTCATAGAAAAAACTTAAATTATTTTCTTCATATGTTTTGAAAGCGTTTAGGTGAGGGGACAATAAATATTTTAATGCAATTCAAATTTAAAACTGTCACTATAATTTTATTTTTAAAGTGTTTTTATTGCTGGTCTTTGATTTGTATACTTAAATGTGTGATCTTAATGTAAAAAAAATTATCAACATTAAGTTAATTATGCGATAAAACTTTCTCAATTGTTTTATGCAAAAGTTAACGTTTTGAGACGTTTAACGTTTTAAGGTTCAAAAAGTAAAAATGAATGAAATTGACTTTAATGCACATTGCATCATAAAAAATGTAAGAAGTAAAAGTGATCAATTATTCTAAAAGGTAAATAAGTAGTTAAATTGCAAATTTTAATAAAGCATGTGCGAGAAAAATGTGAATATCTAAAAATTATAACTTAAAAAAAGAACCATTGAATCAGCTTAGTGTATACATTTTTACAGACTGAAAATTTGCCTAAAGAAACGAACAAATAAATTACATAAAATTTAGTTTATATACCAGGCAAACAGATAGAAGAATAGGGGAGAGTGGGGTCAATTGTAGCAGGGTACGATTGTAACAGAGCAAAAATTTCGAGTGTCGGGTTCTAGATTTGGTTCTTAGGTGGCGCACAAGGTGTATTTTTTTTCCCCTTAAAGTTAAAAGTTTGACCCTTTAGGTCTCTGCTCATTATTATTTTTACTCCTAAAATATCATTACTATTTTGATCAATAAAAAAATAAATCACAACTTTTGATAATATGTATAATTAACTATGTTTTGGTTGAATTTATGAACTGTTACAATTGACCCCGTAAGTGAAGATAATTGTAACAAGTGCACGACTGTCAAAAATTGTTAATAACTAATATAATAACATTTAAAATAAGATATTTATTTTTTTTCTAGTAGAGGATAGTCTACTTTACTCGTCTGTCAATTAATACTAATAATATATTGGATTTTCTGTTAGTTAAAATAGTTAAGTAAAAAATTTTACAATTGACCCCACTCTTCCCTACCAAAAAAGCCTTTAATGTGTATTTCCAGACTATGCGAAATATGAGCATGATATGTTGGAATTTATATAACCAAGCTTTACATAAGTTTTGACAACCGATCTACTCTTTTTCGCAGTCGCTTGGATAGAATAAGATTTCCCATTACTTTATATTTTTTCCATTACATTTTCACTCATATTGTAGTTATGTCGGCTAGGAAAAAGGAAGTTAACAGAATAGTTACTAGTTAGTCGTTTCATACTAGCTTAAACGTGCATTGAGTTGTCGATTTCGAAAAATTGGAAGCTAATTTTGAATAATCAGATTTCATTTACACAAATCTAATGTTTTTCTTTTTCTTTTCAATGTTTCGCTCATGGGCTGCAATAGCGGCACAACTCAAATCACGTTTTGAGTTAAAAATTTTCATTGCTGAGGAAAATGAATAAGAAATGCTTTAGTTTGCTTAAACGAAGATTATCTTCAAGTTGAATAATAAGTTGTGCTAGTATTGCTGCTGAAAAGAATGTGTATTTTCCTATTTGCACCTTTTCTTAGTTCAAAACGCGTGTTTTTTGAGTTGTGACACTAATGCAGCTCACGAGCGGTCTGTCCAAATTTTTTTGGTTTAAAAATGCAGTTCTAGATTTTCTTTTCAAGATCTCCCCAATCACCAATGACAGTTTCTGGTCCAATTTTTTTTTTAATTTTCAACTTTTTCTTATGCAAATAAAGTACTTTAATGCATGTCGTCATATAATGGAAACTTCTTTAAGTTGATTAGAGCTCTTCATCTTACCCCGATTCTGGAGTCCTCCGCATTCTACTTTTGAATGTATTGCTTCATACTTACTAAGCCTTAATTGCATAATAAGCAAGTAATCCCCTCTTGCTTAATTTTCACGTAATCGTATGTTAATATTTAAAACCAATAAAAAAGATCTGAAAAAGAATACCAACTGATTAATTAATCTTTTATAAATCTTTGAGATAGATTTATAAAGACCAGCGACCGATATGTACATCAAGTGCTGCTGATAAAATAAAAAAATATTAAAAAAACCAGTTTATATAGCTATATATAGAAGAAATTTACTTAATAAAATAATTTTTTTTACTGATTAAAATGTCTATGTTTACATACAGCTACAAAGTATTTATCTTATAATATTTATTTAGCAAAAAAAATTATTTTTAAGCAAATTTGGAAAATTAAAAAGGAATTAAAACACATCCTATTATTTATGTATTCACTAATACTCTGTATTTGGAATTTTTGTATTTGAAGAGAAAATAAGATTTTTTGCACAAATTTGAAATTAACTAATTTTCTCGATATAGTTTGTTTTCTTTTATTTAAACTAACAACAGTGAAAGATTTTTCTTATCATAAATAATAAACATTGATGATTGTTAAAAAGATATTTGATTTATAATAAAATATTTTAAAAGCAAAAAGTAATTAGGAACAAGATAAATATGGCAAATAAATATCGAGTAATATTATTTGAATATAATATTTACTGGTTTTGCTGATGGCACGCTGAATGTTTATTCAAGTTAATAATTTATTCAAAAATTTTTTTAAAAGATTTATCAAATCTATAGGGGACATATACGTTTTAAGTAATTATAAATAGAATTTTCAGAAAATCTATACTTTTTCTTCACCCTTTCTATAATTTATACTTTATTTACTTATCCTCAACTTTTGCCATCAACTCAACATTTCCTTTTAGTACATTAGTAATGCAGTGGGAACTGAAGTATCTACAAAGCGGAAAGAAAAACATTTGATCACTAATCCTTGAGCTTAGTTAGAATTGAGTCTCAGGAAACTACATTCCGAACAATAACAAACACTTCAGAAGTAGTTGTCGATCAAAATAAAACTTTCATTAGGAAACTGCATGGTTACGTCGTATGCTTAAACCAATTCTATCACACATGTTCGCTAGTTATGTTTAGAATATTCGAAAAAAATCACATTTAAGTTAATTTCTGAGTAAATCATTCCTATTGATACTTTATTTACTCTAATAGCAGTCTAATGAGATTCAATTAAGGAATGGACTTTTAAAAAAATATATATGAAGTAATTGAATGCCTTTATATTATCTCAATACATGAATCCGATACTAAAGCTCTAATGTTTACAAAAGTTGAATTTTAAAAATTGTAAAAAGTTTCTAAGTTAGATGAAACAATTCCATTGAATAGTTTAAATCTTAAATATAGTTTAATTAGCTCAAAACTTATTTCCTGAACTTATGTTAAATAACTTTTACAAAAACGGTTTTTCAATAAAATTTATAGGGATTTAAAAGACACTAGTAAAATGTATAAGTCTTCTAGATTCTAAATGTGTAACTAAAAAGCTTATTGCATTAAGGCATATTTTCATTGCATTGACCTTAATGAAATAGTTTTTAATGCGTCTTCTTCCTAGTGCGTCATATATAACCATATTTTATTGCTAATTTTACAAAAATCATTAGCAAACACACAAAATTTTACGATATTTCAGTAGTTTCGGACATACTTTTTTCTCGGAGCACTATTAATGTAAATTTTTAATAAATATAACTGCAGAAAACATTATTCAATTTTAGTCGAAAATTAAGTAAAATAGATGATACATCAAAGATTCTGACGTCATATCCCAGCAAGGAAGGGATTAAAATCGTTAGAAACTAGTTGGTCTCCAATGGAAGGCAACTATTTTCCAGCCCATTAGAAAAATTGAGTTTGTTTTGATGATTTTAACTTGTTTTTGGTCTGATAATTCATAACAGTAAATAGCCAGAGATAGATATTTTATTTTTCGTACTTATTACTTGGGGTAATTTTTTTTACTATTTTTAGCAGGTTATTTTCCTCATTACAAAAATAATACTTTAAAATCGAAACTTCATCTAAATAGTTTGTTCTTCATTGATTGCAAAAATTATAATTGCATGCAATTTTGCCTTTTTTATAAATAAATTTTAAAAATAAATAAATTTTAAAGTCATTTAAAAGTCGCAAGCTTCTGAAAATAAAATTTTTAATGGCTTCTGGGACAGATTCAAACATAAAATATTATAAAAAAAGATGGTAAGAAATCACTTTTTAAATAAGACTAAGTCTTTTTCACAAGTATTCAAATAAGAAATAACAATTTTTTTCCTGCTGCTAAAGCGAGCAAAAAAAAAGGGGGGGGGGTGGAAACGTCAATAAACGAAAAAACTGTGAAAAAAAATAAATTACAGAAGGAAGCAAATGCTAAAATAGAAATAAAATGTATGTTTAAAGTAAAATTAAAGTTAATAAACTTTTATTTCACTTCAATAAAAGTAAAATGTTAAAAGTCAAATAAAAGACGTTCTAACAGAACTGGAAGAAAAAATTAATATAAACATTCATCATAAAACGAATATAATGTTAGTTTAGAAACTACTTTCTGTGAGATTGTAATTAATTTTAGAGAATAAGGAAACGTATGATAGGAATGAATTATTAAACTAAATTACTTCTAGGACCATTGAATAAAAAACCGTGTTTTATTTCTATGAGAATATTGTTTTAATAATCTACTAGTGCTCTTAAATGTGTGTTTTAGCAAAATGTTTAAATAAAGATATTTTTTTGGTTTTGTTTCTCTTATTTTTATTCTTCTTCATTGAGAAATATTACGCTTTTTTTCGACGTGACAATTTTTTTAATAATCTATTTCAACTCTTTAAGGTGTGTATTAGCAAAACGCTTAAATAAAGATATTTTTATGATTTTGTTCCTCTTTTTATTTTTAGTCTTTTTGATTGAGAAAATACGTTTTTTTTTCGATGTGAAATTTTTTTAATAATCTATTACTACTCTTAAACTACTCTTAACTCCTATTACTGCACTTTTAGTAAAAAATACAAAACCGAATAGTAAATTTAAGCAAATAATAGGTTTTTATGCCATGCTTGAAAGCATCATAATAAAATTACTAAATTTTGTTACGTTTGCAAATTTTATCACATCTTATAAAACATCTTATTGTTAATTTTGCGAACATCATCATCAAATCATTTCGGTAAACATTCCATAGAGCAAGAAACGCTGAAAATGTTTACCATATTCTGGTAGTTTCAACCATACTTTTTTCTCAGTGTGAACAACACAAAAATAACATAATTCCATCATGGAAGCGAAATTATAATTTTTTTGAGAACGTATAGCTATCAAAAGTTTTTGAAAAATATTTTAACTGCATAAGTCTCTCTATAGATACATTAATAATAATTTTGGACCGCTAGGTCAGACAGATTTTATTATAATTATTTTCATTTATATTGTTTGTCACAATAGTGTACGGAATTTTTTGTTGAAGGAGCTCTATCTTATTTTCTACGCTTAAAGTACAGAATTACAGTGGGTTTCAAAAAATATCATTAAAACATTTTGAGATAAATTTTTTTTCCCCAAAGGATGCCATTTGTGAGATTAATTTGTGACAATTTGTGATATGGATGTAAAACTCATTGTAGGATTATAATCTGCAGCAAACATTCTAAAAGAATAGATTTATTCTTTCAGAAATATAGATTTCTAAAGAATAATTATGAGAATGGATTTAGTTTTCAAAAAATTAAACAGTTTTCTTTTTTTCTTAGAGTGTTTAGTGTGTTAGAAATTTCTCGAAAAAAATGTTTAAATAAGAATTTATTTAAACATTATTTTATCATATTCACACAAAACAGCCAAACAATCATAAATAAGATGACATTCAAACTGTTAACTGTGAGAAAAACTGTTTATTAACTGCTTTCACCTATTACGGTTAAACAACCAGAATTTTATCTCGCGAACTAAGCGCTCCCTATGAAGCCACTTAGTTCCTTGCAACTGCCTACATATTATAGCTTTATGTAGGCAGTTGCAAGGAACATATTATAGCTGAGTGAACATATTATAGCTGAGTGGGTTAAACTTCTTAGTCTCATGACCGACGGTACTAGGATTCGAGTCCCAGCGTTGACTCCACAGTACTTCCCTCATTTCCTTCAACACTCGAAGATTTTCCAGAGTCCTGCACTCCCTAATACCTATTAAATAACAATAAGCCTTTTACAATTTAAAAATTATATTAGTTGTTAATGATTTAAAAAATAATAGTTTCGTATATATGGTTTTATAACCATACTAGTTGTAAACGGTTTCAAAACAGTAAAGGTTAAAAAGGTTCTTTACCGTAAACTTTACTGTAAATTGAATGGACAGACTGTTACTGGTTATTTTACCGTAATCTTAGAATGGAAATTCTAGCAGTGTATAGAGTGTATAGCAGTGTGTTAGTACAAAGACTACTAATGAGATTATTCAAAGAAGAATTTGAAACAGATTCCCATTTTAATACTGAAAAAGGAACACAAAGTATTATTTATTAAATAAAAAAATAAAATAATAAATAAGTAAAAATACTTTCGATTTCGATTATATATTAAAGGCCAGGACTGAGTTAATGTGACGAACGTATTACTGTACACAAATATTCTAAACATGGGTTAAATTTATATTGATATTAGTGTCGATTTATTTTATTCAATTTAAATTTCCAAATTTATAAAATTTATATAAAATATGCTATGGATTGCTAGATAACAAAAACGTTAAACTATCTATTTTTCAGAATTACAGAATCTCCTCCAGTGTCTTTTAAAAACAGTTGCCAACGGGGTCAATGAAATACAGTTCGGTTTGTAAAACCACATCTAAGAATTTTATGTAAAGATGTTAAACTACTGCATCTGTGGACAATCTAAAAGGGGCTACAATTAATGTTCTTTTCTTCTTATCTAATAGTAATTTTTTCTTAAAAAAACTATTACAAACAGTATAGAGTTTTATTTAAAATCTATTTGAGTACAATTCTTTCCACACAAATTCTCCTAACGACAAAATTCATTTTTTAAGTAGAATTGTTTTACATAACAGTATATATTCACTATGAGAACTTTCAATAAAAACTAATTTTTGGAATCTAATGATGCAAGAGTTGCGCAGCGTAATCTAATGCGCAGCGTAAAATGCGCAGCGTCAAAATGCGCAGCGTAATCTAATGTCACATGTACAGTATCTAATACACGTATGTTTATTATTTCTTTATAATGTATAAATATTGTATTTTGGAGATGACTTTTCATCAATGTGGAACCAGGATTGAGGAGAAAAATAGCACAATGAATGTAACGTAAAAATGTAAATTTATTAGTTTAAGATGATATGATAAAGGGTAAGATGTATGTTCATTTTGCGTTTTGAACGTTAATAACATTTAAAAGTCCAACATTTTTCATGATGGTCAACTTAAAAAAATACAATCAATTTAATTAATTATGAAAATAATGTTTGAAAATGTAATTGGTGTTTTTTTCCGAGTGTTCTTAGAAGAACAAAATTCAATCATAGCTATATGATGTGTTTATGATGCCCCCATAGCTATATGATGTGTGATGATGTGTTATAATTTGCTTCCAAAAAATTTTTTGGATTTTAATAAATGACAAAATTGGATATAGGCTTAGAACTATCACAAGCATTTGAAAGTAGTTTTGCGATGACTAATAACTCTTTCAATCAAATTGAACATTTTTACTTCTTAAGTAATGCATAAAAACATGTTTGTGTCTGTTTTAAGGGTTTTATTTCAAAGCTTGGGGTCAGTTTAAATGCAAATGTAAATACAAAGTTTAAACAGCAGTTTCGCAAAAACTATTTGAATTAAGATAGAAATTTCTACGTATTAAATCTATAATAATAAGAGTTTATCTCAGTGTCTCTCTCTTATAACTCTATACAACATATGTTCTATCATCCTTGAATTTTGACAGTGGGTAAAATGGGTAATTTCTGTACCCGATTCTAAAACTTATTTAAAAATTTCAATTAGATCGTTCAGGAGAGGCATTTAAAAATAGAATTTTCACATTGACATAAAATGCAACTGATTTCAAAAATTGTGTCTGTGATGTTTGCTTGTTTATAACTTGATCATCGATCTTAGATATTCAGTTATTTTTAATTCGTTACGCCAGATAAACTCACTGATTAGCGTAAGCGTAATATCATAAGCAAATTGCACCACCAAATTATTATAAATATTATTATTAGTTGTCGTAGTAGTAATAGTATTATGTAGTATGAAACCACATGTTTATTTTTTATGTAGTTATTCTTTTAAGAAGTATTTCTACAAAACTAAATAATTTAAAACAAACGGTATTTGAAATTGAAAAAAATAAGTCATGCATTGAAAAACGCAGTTAATGGAGAATAATATTAAATCATTTAGAAGATAGGTAAAAATTAACTATTACTCCAATGATGTTTGATTAAATTTGGTTAAAAATGATAGTTGTAATAAAAAAATTAAGCTACGTACTAAAGAGACAATTTAATTTAGAAATGAAACTAATTCGTTTTCGAGAAAAGCACAAACTCGCCATACTATTTTTCATACCAATGATACTTAATTAATTTTAGCTGTAAAACGTGTAACAATAACTGAAATAAAAATTAAGTCTTGTACTGAAAAGCAAAATTAATGGAAAAAAGTTACTAAATTGCACAAAAGGAATAACAAGAATTGCCATATTATGATTGACGGTAATAGTGTTTAAATAATTTTGATAACAGGCACTTTCGGTAATATCGTGATTGCAGAAATTGTAATATATACCAAATAAACTAATGTAGGTAAAAATAGTATATTTGTCACCTATTAAAGCTGTATTTTACTGTGCAGTTTTAACGGAAATAGGTGTACTACGGCTCTTCGAAAGGGACGTCTACCAGTAAAATACCAGGAATTATTAGCGCCAGTTGAGTTGTGTTCATTACTGAAAATTATCCGCTATTTCATCTTAAAATTTTACGCAAAAGCGAAAATTCTTGCAATTTAATATGGAATTAGAACAACTAATGGTAAATTTATTAAGAAACGAAAATCTTCAAAAGAATGAATTAAAGTATTTCAATGTGAATTTCATTCTTAGGTTGTCGCCACATACTAACTTTGATTTACGTTACAGATTAAATGCTTTGAAAATTTTATGAATTTTATAAAGCAAAAGTTATATGCACTTACATCCATCTATTTCCATCTGAATTTCTTGTAATTATTGTAGTTGAAAGAAACATAGTTTTGAAATAAGTATTTCTGATAATTTTAATAAAGGAGCATTTCATATAATCTAATTATATAGGGCTTAAGTTCAAAATATAAAATAATGATACATTTAATTTACGATTGCAATAGTTTTATATTTATTGTTATAAAATTTATCCGTTTATTCCCACGTATTCTTCTAAATTTGTTTAGATAAACTTTTAAGTTAAAATTATAAAATGTTCTGCTGTGCATTTTGTTTTTGTAGATGCTTAACAATTATTTCTTTGAAAAGTAGCAATAAAAAATGGATTTTATCATGTCTGTTTATACATTTTTTAGTAAAAGAAATTTTATTATTTTGTTCTTTTTCTAAAATTTTCTTTCATAATTAAATCAAACTTGATAAAATTCTAACATGATTTAGATAATGTTAGCAATTAGCATGTCATTACATCTACATTTTATTTGGAATGTTTAGTATAAGATCATTAAGTTTTCTCATTCAAAATAAATTTAAATTCATAATGCATTAAATGAGAACTATAGTTACTGACTGGATATTTATTGCAGTAATGGAAGTTTTAAACATTTTATCAAAGAATTCACACTATTGCTTGCATCAGAAAATCGATCGCTGTCCTATTCTGGGGAAATTATCTTTAAGAGGCTGTCAAGAATTTCCGTCGCTGATGCTTAACACAAGATTAGCAATTTTATTCTTGTCCTTATTTTAATCTTCTATTCTAGAACATTTACAAGGACAGAAGCTTTAGGATGATTAAAACCTTGCTTTACTTTATAATAACTTTAGAAATATTTTTTAGCACATATTTTCGAGTTTGTTATGTTAAAATTATTTTTAAGATCTGTATTAATTGCATTGTTTTCGAAATAAGTCTCTCAACAAAACACAAGTTTTAATCATGCATTATTATTGATTATTATAGCTGTTAAGTATGTTTATCTTTCTTTTATAATTCTGTTATTTATTATGGATAGTTATTTTATTATTCTTGGTAACACTGAGGATTTTTTTTTATTGATTTCAATTATATTAATTATTTTTAACGGATCTTGGATATTTTTAAGTCACTGATTTCAAATCTTTAATCGGTTTCTCTCTTTACGCTCCAGTTTTTTCTTAAATGACATTTTTATTCCTCTTTTGTCGAAAGGATCAAGTTTGAAAACATTATACATGAAAGGGGGTCACGTAAAATTCTAGGGGGGTTAAGGCACATCGTCAGGATTAAAATTGCATAAGAATCCGTGCCCAGTAATGCCGTCCTGCGCAGCTAGGGGTTCTGTCCTATTATGAACTGTTTCTTCGAGTGGGGTTTAACATGTTATAATTGGAAAGGCTCTTAGCCACGTACGACATTTCTGAGATTGATTTTTAGGCAATTTTAATCCTGGCGATGAGCATTAACACCCCTCTTATTCTTCTTGTTTGGGCTCGTCTTATAAGAGGCTCCTCTGCTTTAGTAGCATTTTGCGCCGAATGCTACAAACCAAATTCTTCCTAGTTCTACTTTCTAAGGTCGCCAACTTTGCTTATAAAGTCTGACAGTCCCTTAATAGGGACGAGGTGTAGCTCTTTAGAATGGAGAGTGCCTAAAGTTGAAAATCATTTAAGCTCTAGAGAATCACACTCATATTAAATATGATATGCTGAATCCACATTCTTGCAGCATTTTCCGAATATTAGTTCTTGTTGGAAAAGTTCCATTCTATGAAGATGTTTTCTGAAATGTTCAGTGATGAAGCCCACAAGTGCTTGTATCTTCAGTCTTGGGAGCCTAAGGATTTCAGAAGCGATTTTTGCAGATGAACTGATAATCATACTTTTAGCATGTCCAGGAGAATTGGACCAGACTTTGTTCATCTCCTGTTTTTCCCATTTAAGGAGGCGTTCTCTTCCAGGTTTCATGTTGATGCCCCGGAAGGGTTCCATTCCTATTGGATTGAGAGAGGATCTCCGTTTTGCAAGTTCTCAAGGATTAGGCCTAAAAATTTCATCTCACTGACACTGTTAATTTCGACATGGAACAATTTTGAGATGAAAAAACCAACTTTTTTTAAATTTTGCGAGTGAATGGTATGAGATTGGTCTTCTATGGATTTATATCCAGATTCATTTCTGAGCACCTTTACTTACATAGCTTGCATTTTGCATCCTTAGAAGTTGTAGTTTTAGAAGCAAAATTAATTTCAAGTTTTAAATACCCACATAAATTAGGCAAGCTCAAATATTTGCATAAATGCACCAAAAAATGTGTTCCCTAGTGTTTTCAAATTATAATAGTTATTTAACTATTAACAAGTATTATGTTATAATTAATATTTTATTATTAATGACAATTACATTACAATGGTTATTTTATTTTTACTGATTTCCATATTATAATTGTTATTTAATAATTAACAATAAATGATAAATTTAAGAAAATGATTGTCTTATTATTGAATAATGATGGGTAATTTATGGGTAGCGATTATTGTTATTGTACCAAAATTGTTACTTTATTATTAATGATTATTATATTATAAAGGTAATTAAGTTGTCCTGCTTGAGAAACAGTAAAAAGCACAAGTATTTGCTCTCTGACTCGTTAAATCGGAAAGAATTGAGCTCTACGGTCAAAGTTTCCATCTTTCTTTCTTTTTCCCTTCTTTTTTTTTTTTAAAGAAAAGCATATAGACATTCTTCCCCTTCTAAGAAAGGAAAGATTAGATTATTTTTCGAAATAGTTACGAACTGAATTTTTCTTAAACAGATATTCTTCCATAGTAACGATAAAAAAAGGGAGTTTTCCGAATGACATTTGATCGCCATATGTCGAAAAACAATTGCGGTATTATTACTGAAATTGAGGGGGATTGAACATGGAAAACAGAATAATGAGGGACGTTTATTCTTTAAGCTATGAAACAAAAAAAGGTTCTAATATATTTCAGAAGCAACGTTGGTTTGAAAAAGTTATAGCTTATATTACTGCTGGTGATTTGTGTAAAAATAATCCTGCAAAGTCTTATAGAATTGCGATTTTACTAAGAAAAATATATCCTCCTTATGAAAAAAGAGCAGATTAAGTTTCAAAACTAGGTTGGAAACTTTATATGTGGAACTGAAAACGTATCTGAAAACAATTTTAAACCCTTATATATATATATATANTTATATATACAGTCAAACCCCGCTATAGTGAACCTTCAAGGGACCGAAATTTTGGTTCACTATAACCAGGGAGTTCACTATATCCGTTATACAGGCAATTTAACTAATGGTCCCCAAATTCTTCTCTTTTCTTACACGTTATTCAAATAAATGACTGAAAAATATTATGAAGTAGCAAAAAGAATTTTTTTTTTTACTCTTCGTTCTGCGTACAAAAAAAAAAGGTAATCTTTAGCTGTTCAGCAGTCCTCAACATTAGATATGGAAACATTTCCCGACTCTCAGATAATTTTTCCTGAATTTCAGTTAGTCCGCTTTTTAAACTTGTCTAACCTGCCATTCGAGCACATAAAAGTAATCTCATAAAATCGCCTAGCAAATTTATCGACATTTGTCCAGATATTGGAAGATTGCGGCTTCTTTGAATACTGGACCACTTAAGTAATGCTTCTTTAATATCCTTGTGATCTGCTTTTCTCAACTTTTTTCTGCCATTTAAATTTTTTTCATGAGCAGAAATTGTTAATTGCCTATTTTTCCATCTGTTACAAACTGTAGATTTGGATAGTTTATATTCCCTGAAAATATCAGCTTGACACCTTACAGGTGCATCATCTGCCTGGGTTGGAAGCATCTACTTCATTTGTTTAGGGATGGGAAAGTAAGAAAAAAGAAGCAAACAAGAAAAAAATGCTTATCGCTACCTTCTCCACTATAGATGGTTTTAAAAATCGGTATATGTACTTATTTTGAAACAGAAATTTCAAAATTAATACAAAAAAAATTAAGAAAAAAATCAGTCGAAGACAGAAAAAAGTTCATTATATCCAACTTCATCACTTTTTTGGTTCACTATATCCACAAAAAATAACATTATACGGGTATAGCAAGGCACGGGGCCGAACATTTCGTTCACTATATCTGGGTGTTCACTAAAAACCGTGTTCACTATAGCGGGGTTTGACTGTATTACCAAAATTAATTAGGCATCATTGACGTCAATAATAGTTTGCCCATTTTTTACGCTCGCCTAAACGAATCAGTAAAATTTGTCCATTAATTTTTCCTTTTAGTACATAGCTTATAATTTTGCTTCAATTAGTAAATATTACCAAAATTTATTATTATTGCTTCAATAATATTGGCGTTTTTTTTACGTTTTTCTTTGATGAGTTAGTACTGTAGTGTATCTACCACTACAAAATTACAATTACAATTCACTATTATATAAGACATGTTAATTCGATGCACCTTTTCATACGTGAAGGTCGACATTGTCGATAGCTACCATCCCCACCGTACCATATCTCCATTAATTTTGATTTTTAGTGCAATATTTATTTATTTTTTATTACAATTACCGTTGATTTTAAATTATTTAGTTTTACAATTACACGTTTTTTTAAATATAACCCTAAACAAAATAAACACGTGTTTTCAAGTAACCATAAAAATACTTATTTCAATCAAACGCATTAACGTTTTTAGTAGTCCACCTTAAAGCTCCGGATACGTAGAGTCACGCCGCCATATTGGTGACTGCAACTNCATAAATATATATGTATATGTATATATATATATATATAAATTTTCATAAAAGTTATATTCATATGTCATTTGAAAAATTGAAATGTATTATGTTATCATAGTGTTCTGCATATGTTTTAGTTAAATATTTTAAGCCTATTCCTATTCGAGACTTCATTCTAGATTTTAATTATTTGTAAATAAAGTAAAGTATGCTTTAAAAAATTGCAGCAATTTAAAAATATCTGCAAACTATTTTCTTTCAATTCCAAACATGATTTACAAAACGGGAATTACAAATATCGGTTAATATTTGCTTACAAAGTAAGACACTTTTATAATAACGTTTTGAATATTTTACACAGACAAATAAGACTTGAGAAACAACTTTAGAAAATAACTTTTATAACGTTTATTTATAATAAAAGAATACGAGTCACACGTCACCAAACCATGGCCAAGCACCTAGCCCAATTTTTAGGGCTTTATCTCTTAATAGCCACGGTAATGAACGCCGCGGATTTTAGTCCTTTGACAGATGACATGGACAGCACCTGAGCTGGTATCCCTCTCTTCAAACTTCCACTCCACAACGAACGAGTAGACTTTCAGCCAGGAAAGATTTAACGTGCACCAGAGTATCAGTATCATTTTTATGGTAAAATTATTTAAATCGTTCTCAATAGCGTTTTTAATTTTACATATAAAGTTTTCAATCTATTTTTGAATCTAAGTCTGTTTTTTTTCTATAAGCAACCAATGTATATTGTAAAATCACAATTCTATAAGACTTTACAGGCTTATATTTCACAAATCACCAGCGGTAATATGAACTATAAGTTTTCTAAACAAACATTATTTTTGAAACATTATAAAACTTTTTTTTTTTAAACTGAAAGAATAAGCGTCCCTCATTATTTTTTTTCAAACCTTTTGTTCAAACCCTTTCAATTTCAGTAATAATACCGCAAATGCTTTTCGAAATATGGCTGTCAAATGTCATTCTTCTACTTCTTATTGCTATTGTCGAAGAATATCTGCTTAGGAAATTTTCAATTTGTAACCTAAAACAGCACACGAGTATTTCAAAATAATCCCATCTTTCCTTTCTTTGAAAAAGAATAATGTCAATATTTTGTTTCAAAAAAGAAGAAACTTTAACTATAAAGATCAATACTTTCTGATTCAAAGAGTAAATAAATGAATTTTTAACCTAATATGTTTTTAACTGCTTCACATCATGCATAACTTAAAACTGCTATAATATAATAGTCATTAATAATAAAGTTACAATTTTGATATAACATTAATCAATTTATTACATACATACAATGCGCCGAAGAAATGCACCATCCTGACTAACTTTTGATCTAATGAAATCTTTACGTTCTATAACTCAATCTTAATGGTTCGAGGGAGTAACATCCAATATGCTTATTATGCTAAGCTACAAAATCAAAAACTGAAACATACTTTCTCTGAATAAACATAATTTTTTTATATTTAACGGATTCGGAATTCTGACCCCGAAAACATAAGTAGTAGTCCCAATCTGTGAAATATGGTCGCCATTGTTTTGTCGGTAGAGCGAGGATAAGTTTGGATTCCTTAATTTTAATTTTACTTTTTCCATTTTTCACACTATCTCGAGAAATTTTTCAGAGAATTGAAAAATTTTTGCACGTCATTACAAAATTCGCTGGCTCAAAGATAATTCCAAGCAAAAAAATAAATTTTAATGAATATTTATTATTTTTCATTATTTTCTTTATTAATAGTCGAAAAAATTTTGAATCCAAGATTGAATTTTTAAATTATTTTAAAGTATATAATTTTACACGGCACAATACAAAAATCGGAAATCAGTCAAACAGTTTAAGAGAAATCGAATTTTGAAAAAAGTATCATATTTTGTCATATAATAATTACAACTGAAGTTTATAATAAAAACTAATATCATTTACTGTCTCACATCTCTCTGAAAAGTACGGATATACTGCAAAACTTTATGTATAAATGGCTATTTAATTTTAAACAGTTTATTATTATGTCAGCAAAAAATATCTAGTTTCATATCATTTTTGAATAAAATATAGCTTGTTAGTAAAAATATTTATTAAACTATCCTTGAAAATATAATGGGGTTAAAATCTTAAATAAGCCTCTTTGATTAAAGTTTTCTTGCTCTTTCCGTTCTTAAGAATCCTTTGATGAAGATCTTTTGATGGAAAATTTTTGGATGAAATCTTCATCACTATATTTTTCAAAAATGGACAAAAATCTAGTTGTAGGAGAAATAACTTTTTTCTCAAAGTTATCTAAAATGAAAAGTTTGTGCGTCTCTCTTACAGCTCTAGAACCATTTATGCTGACATCTTGAAATTTGTACAGTGGGTGAAGAAGACGATTTTAAATCCGATCCTAAAA
Organism: Parasteatoda tepidariorum; assembly: GCF_043381705.1. Classification (NCBI taxonomy): domain Eukaryota; kingdom Metazoa; phylum Arthropoda; class Arachnida; order Araneae; family Theridiidae; genus Parasteatoda; species Parasteatoda tepidariorum. Next base: position 84,107,279 of record NC_092210.1, on the reverse strand, counting down.
TTCCTTCAAAAATTTTAATTAGATCATTTGGAAGAGATGTTTGAAATATGGAATTTTCTCATTAGTTTAGAATTTGTCATTGATGAAAAATTAAGCTGGAGACGATTCTTATTTTTAGAGGGGGACTACTTTGGGGGTGGACTACTAAACTCAGTGGCGCGACAGTCCATAGAGGGCCAAGGCCTACTAGGCTCATCTCAGTTTTCTTGAGCTTGGGTTCTGGTGTGTAGGAGCAGATGTTCCGGTTAGGTGGTCAGCCGAAAGCGGAACCCCCAGTGTTTAGCTCCCAAGCATGGGGTGGACTACTAATGGTAATTTCTCTCGATGGGTTGGTGTAATAAATATGTGTTTCGTTTAATCTAACAACGTAAAATAAACGATAAAGACAAAAAATAATTTTTGTTTTTCAGGTTTGTGCATGATTTTGCAGTGTTGTTTATCACTAATTTTTTGATTGTTTTTTTTTATCACCCCGTACGCAAGACGGGTATACAGTTATTATGACAATATAAGTTTTTTTATATATATAATTTAATTCTGTACATTTGTGCTATTTTTAAAATACTTTCGTGTCAATTTAATGTATTTATATAACGTTTAAACTATTTAAACTCTTAGTACTGTTAGATTGGGATTATTCTAAAAATTGTTTTAACGTCAATTACAGTAGAAAGCAGATATTTAATAAAATTTATTTCTGAACTACTTTTCAAAGTGGACACAGTTGCTATATTAGAGTATTATTTTTTTCCGATAAAAGTCAATAGACAAATTAAAATACCGAGTCCCATGCTTTCTGATTGTGAATTCAATTTTAAATACGAATTATCCTGTAGTGTAATAATAACAAATGTCCATCATCAAAGCATTTAAGAAAGAAAAAGTGATTTAAAGACTGCTTAAAATTCGCTGTCTCTGTTCTTTGATGGTTGAGCATTTAGGTATGTATTTAATATAATCTTCCGAAAATTGCAAGCATTAAACTGTATGCTTATATTTTTTGTGTATTAAAATATTATATTTTANTAATTATATATATATATATATATATATATATATTCTAAATAATATTAATATGTCATTTGAAAAATTGAAATGTGTTATGTTATCACAGTGTTCTGCATATGTTTTAGTTGAATATTCTAAGCTTATTCCTATTAGAGACTTCATTCTCGATTTTAATTATTTGTAAATAAATTAAAGTATGTTTTAAAAATGTGTAGCAATTCATGACTTTCTAAAAATATCTGCTAACTATTTTCTTTCAATTCCAAACATAATTTACGAAACGGGAATTACAAAAACCGATTACTATTTGCTTACAAAGTGAAAAAAAACTTATAATAACGTTTTAAATATTTTACACAGACAAATAAGACTTGAGAAACAACTTTACAAAGTAAATTTTATAACCTTTATTTATAATAAAAGATTACGAGTCACACGTCACCAAACCATGGCCAAGCACCTAGCCCAATTTTTTGGGCTTTATCTTTTAATAGCCATGGTAGGAATTCCACGGATTTTAGTCTTTTGACAGATGACACGGACAGCACCTGAGCTGGTATCCCTCTGTTCAAACTTCCACATCACAACCAACGAGAAGACTTACCAGAGTATTAGTATTATTTCATGGTAAAATTATTTAAATCGTTCTCAATAACGTTTTTAATTTTGCATATAAAGTTTTCAATATATTTTTGAATCTAAGTCTGTTCTTTTCCTATAAGCAACAAATATATATTGTAAAGTCGCAATTCTATAAGACTTTACAGGATTATATTTCACAATTCAACAGCAGTAATATGAACTATAAGTTTTTTACACAAACAATTTTTTTGAAACATTATAAAACATTTTTTTAAGCGTCCCTCATTATTTTTTTTAAAACCTTTTTGTCAAACCCTTTCAATTTCAGTAATAATACCGCAAATGCTTTTCGAAATATGGCGGTCAAATGTCATTCTTCTACTTCTTATTGCTATTGTCGAAGAATATCTGCTTAGGAAATTTTCAATTTGTAACCTAAAACAGCATATTTCAAAATAATCCCATCTTTTTTTTCTTTGAAAAAGAATGATGTCTGTATTTTGTTTTCAAAAAGAAGAAACTTTAACCATAAAGATCAATACTTTCTGATTCAAAGAGTAAGTAAATGAATTTTTAACCTAACGTGTTTTTAACTGTTTCACATCATGCATAACTTAAAACTGCTATAATATAATAGTCATTAATAATAAAGTAACAATTTTGATATAACAATAATCATTATATTCATACAGTGCGCCGAAGAAATGCACCATCCTGAATAACTTTTGATCTAATGATAGGATCTTTACGTTCTATAACTCAATCCTAATGGTTCGGGGGGGTAACCTCAAATATGCTAATTATGTTAAGCTACAAAATCAAAAACTAAAACATACTTTCTCTGAATAAACATAATTTTTTTTAAAACTGATTTGGAATTCTGACCCCGAAAACATAGGGAATAGCCCCGATCTGTGAAACATGATCGCCATTGTTCGGTCAGTAGAGCGATGCTAAATTTGGATTCCTTAATTTTAATTTTTCCGTTTTTCACAAATCGACAAATTTTAGCACATCATTATAAAATTCGCTCATCCAAAGATAATTCCAAGCAAAAAAATAAATTTTAATGAATATTTATTATTTTTCAATATTTTATTTATTAATAGTCGAAAAAATTTTGAATCCAAGATTGCATTTTTACATTATTTAAGATTACGTAATTTTGCACTGCACAGTACAAAAATCGAAAATCAGTCAAATAGTTAATGAGAAATCGAATTTAAAAAAAAGTCGTATTATATATTGTCATATAATAATTACAACTGAAGTTTATAATAAAAACTAATATCATTTAATGTCTCACATATCTCTCTGAAAAGTACGGATATATTGTAAAACTTTATGTATAAATGGATATTTAATTTTAAACAGTTTATTATGATGTTAGCAAAAAATATCTAGTTTCATATCATTTTTGAATAAAATGTAGCTTGTTAGTAAAAAATGTTTATTAAACTATCCTTGAAAATATTATGGGGTTAAAATCTTAAATAAACCTCTTTGATTAAAGTTTTCTTGCTCTTTCCGTTCTTAAGAATCCTTTGATGAAGGTCTTTTGATGGAAAATTTTTGGATGAAATCTTCATCACTATATCTTTCAAAAATGGACAAAAATCTAGTTGTAAGGACAAAAAACTTTTTCCTCAAAGTTATCTAAAATGAAAAGTTTGTGTGTCTCTCTTACAGCTCTAGAACCATTTATGCTGACATCTTGAAATTTCTGCAGTGGGTAAAGGAGACGATTTTAAATCCGATCCTAAAATTCCTTCAAAAATTTTAATTAGATCATTTGGAAGAGATGTTTGAAATATGGAATTTTCTCATTAGTTTAGAATTTGTCATTGATGAAAAATTAAGCTGGAGACGATTCTTATTTTTAGAGGGGGACTACTTTGGGGGTGGACTACTAAACTCAGTGGCGCGACAGTCCATAGAGGGCCAAGGCCTACTAGGCTCATCTCAGTTTTCTTGAGCTTGGGTTCTGGTGTGTAGGAGCAGATGTTCCGGTTAGGTGGTCAGCCGAAAGCGGAACCCCCAGTGTTTAGCTCCCAAGCATGGGGTGGACTACTAATGGTAATTTCTCTCGATGGGTTGGTGTAATAAATATGTGTTTCGTTTAATCTAACAACGTAAAATAAACGATAAAGACAAAAAATAATTTTTGTTTTTCAGGTTTGTGCATGATTTTGCAGTGTTGTTCATCACTAATTTATTGATTGTTTGTTTTTTTATCACCCCGTACGCATGACGGGTATACAGTTATTATGGCAATATAAGTTTTTTTTATATATATAATTTAATTCTGTACATTTGTGCTATTTTTAGAATACTTTCATGTCAATTTAATGTATTTATATAACGTTTAAACTATTTAAACTCTTAGTACTGTTAGATTGGGATTATTCTGAAAATTGTTTTAACGTCAATTACAGTAGAAAGCAGATATTTAATAAAATTTATTTCTGAACTACTTTTCAAAGTGGACACAGTTGCTATATTAGAGTATTATTTTTTTCCGATAAAAGTCAATAGACAAATTAAAATACCGAGTCCCATGCTTTCTGATTGTGAATTCAATTTTAAATACGAATTATCCTGTAGTGTAATAATAACAAATGTCCATCATCAAAGCATTTAAGAAAGAAAAAGTGATTTAAAGACTGCTTAAAATTCGCTGTCTCTGTTCTTTGATGGTTGAGCATTTAGGTATGTATTTAATATAATCTTCCGAAAATTGCAAGCATTAAACTGTACGCTTGTATTTTTTGTGTGTTAAAATATTATGTTTTAGAAATGAGTTTATAGAAATTAAATAGAGGATTGATATAGATTTCCAGTTAAAGAAAGAAATCAGAAAAAAGTTGTAAAATATAAAAAATAACTGTTGCATGTGAGAAATTATAAAAATTAATAAAAAAGAATGAAGAAATTATTATACGGAAATAGTAACTTAAAAATGCTTTGATGTTGTTGATAAAGACAATAGAAAACATAACTAGATAAATGCAAAATGTGAATTATCTTTTATAATTTTAGTTTCGAAACTAAGTTATTATCAATTTATGTTAAGTTCTTGCATTCCAAAATAATTCTAAAACAATTTTATATTCTTTTACACTTGTGAAGGTATTAGTTTTTGAGTTCTAAGGCTATCTGATGCATTAAAAAAATTACCACTATATTTTTGTTACCTCTAAAAGAGGTTTAAATAACAGAAAATAAAGCGTATGGGGAAATTTCAAACAGTTTATGTTGCAATACATTCAGCTTTCCTTCGATCGAAATTTATATCAAAGTGAATATGCTCTAAATTCAACGCCTTAGGGAAGGAGGAACAAATGACAATCGATTCCAAATTATTAGCACGATTTCAGGATATAGGTGAAAGCACCTTTTCATTATTAGTTACATTTCCTTGCTATAGATGGCGTGCAAAATGCCACCAAAACAAAAAAATTCTGAGCTTTCGTTTGGGAAAGGAGAAAATTGAGCTTTCTCCTCGTTTCCAGAGCGCACCGTCCAGTCAATAACTGAATAGGGGATGATCAATTTGTCTTGCAATATCCACTTTCTCCCGATTGCTGGTTAAACCCTATTTTAACCGACTGGTTCGAACCTTAAGTTGGTGGCGCCGGTATCCCACCTGTCATTGCGCACAGTCAGCGAGCATAGCATCTGAGAAGAGGCTTCACCCTGGAACTTCACCCTTAAGGGGGAAAGGCTCTCCCCGAGGTACTGTCCCCTTCACGTTTCTTCAACTAACTTAAAGTATGTGCTCAACTAGTGGGTATATATTAAAGAGAAGAAAGAGTTGTTAGCAAGTTTCGAAGGAGAAGAAAAGGTGAAATAAGAAGAGTAAAGAAAGAATTCTTAACAAAGATTAATCTTGCGGATCTTTCGACCCTATGACTGTGGAAAGAAAGCACGTGAAAACGCCACCGGCTCAACTTCAGGCCGCTAAAGAGGTAAGATGAGATAATTTAATTTATTTTCTTGATTATGGGAAGTGTGGTTAGTTTCTTTCTAAAGATAAAAAGAAACAGAGCATTAATGTTTAGATATTTTTTTTTGGTAAAAATATCTTCTCTATTGTTGGTGTTTTTATTTATTGCCCATAGGATTAGTGGATTGTTTAGTATTAAGGAAAACAGAATAATGTCTAAGATTTTTTACATTTGTTTTTGGGATTTTAATGCAAAAACCGTGACTTTTAATTAATAGTGCTTGCTTCTATTTATTTTGAATTAATTATCAGAAGTTTATACATAATGAAAAATATGTAAACTGCTTTATGTTTCCAAAAAGAAAGAAAAGGAAGCAGAATGGTAGACAATATTTGAATCACTTAAATTTTTTAACTTCAAATTGAGTTAGTTATACAAGAATTGTGCTTATTATGATATGTTGCTTCTTGAAATATTAAAACTTAAACTTCACAAAATAAGTTTTTACATTAATTTTTTATTCTTTTTTGACTTAAAGAAATATCAAAGAAAAACAATGAAAAGCGCTTCCGTTAATTTTGAATTTTTCCTATCATATTATTTCAAAAAAATCTTTTAAATCTTTTTTAAAACATGTTTGTAAATTAAAAAAATAAGTTTATATTAGGATATTTAATTTCTTAGTGAGAAAAAAGTGTGTTAATTCAAATGAATTTTGAAGGTAATTTTACAAAGACATTTTTTTAACAATCATGAGAATATTCATGAACCAATTTCTTATGATCACTCTTTTTATTTTCCCTCGAAAAAAAAACTGTTAATTAAATTATGATAACAATTCTTTAGAATATGAATTATGGAAAATGAAATAACTTTTTGCGTAATTGATTTATCTTGCATCTCATTAAAGAGATTTAAAAGTAGTTTTAAGAAATATACTAAGAGATTTTGAACTTTAGTTTAAATTAAGTTTTAGGTTATGTATTAATTAAGTTTAAAATGTAAAACTGACACACAGTAATAGAAAAATCGACATGCATGATATTAGATTTTTGGTTTTGCGTAAAATAAGCTGCATATTGTGATAGTTAGTAAAATGACAAGATATTTCAAGAAATAAAACGATGTTTTAATATTATGCAACAGAATAAATTACTCATCCCTGAAATAAAAAAAATTATAATCTACTTATTTATATTTTACTTAATTAATTAGTTCTCATTTAATTGATACTCAATTATTTCTAAATAACAAAAGTTAAATTAATGATGAAAATAAGATAAAAAAAATATTATTTTTAAAGGATTAGTTAATTACTTTTAAAATATACTTGATAAAAAATTATTTACTACAAAAATGATAACTGAGGCATATTTTTTAACCGTTACATTTTTTAAACAAGTTTTTAAACTTGAATACTAGTCACAGCAGTGTCAGAGCTGCGGGTTCTAATTACTGGAACCCTTAATTACTTGTAACATTAGTTAAAGCACAAAAACTAATAGTATAATTTAAACAGCTTAAAGAGGTTTTTGTTGTCTTTATAAGCTCTTAACACCAACTACTCAAATTTTTCAGAGCTTATAAAGAAAACAAAATTGAAATAAAAGTGAATTTTATACGCTTTTTAACAAAATAATAAAAAATCTTACTTACTAAAATCTTAATCTACTAAATACCTGGAAAATATATATTTGATTGATTTTTAACAAATCAATCTTCAACATCATTAATTATTCAGTTTATTATAATATTATTAAATAAAATTGAAATAAAACCTTGACTATATTAACGTAATTAAAACTTTATAAAACAAATTTAATCATTTAAATTTTACACTGTTATCTAATGTAGTACAGTTTTTGAAAATTTATTATGGAAAAGAATCTTTTTGACTATGTTATATGAGTGAAGACATTTTGTTTTATGTTTAACAAATTGTGTCACATATGACACAGTTTTTTCTATTAACAATTCTACAATTTATGAACTGGATATTTTATAGAGTTTAAGTTTTTAAATCCTACATTTTCCTAATGCGTATGTTTCACCAAATTAGTATTTTATTATTTATACATAAACAAGTTTTAATACCTATATAGTAGATTAAATAGTTTTGTTAATTCAACAGTAATACAATTTATTCAAAAATTCACTTACTTAAATTATCCTGCTTTAATTATTTTTTTTAATGGTGACAAGACAGATATCACCAATTCCTGAAATCTTTGAGGTGGGAATAGATATGCATATACTTAATTACTTACGATGCAAAATTTCAATTATCTAGCCTATTTAAAAGATATCTTAAAACTCATTTATGAGAAGCTCATTCTAACTGCCTTCAGACTTAACAGCTTTAATTCAATTCTTTCATTTACATAACAAATTTTAAAAATCACGCACTCAATTCCTATTGAAATTTATTTTCATCTTCAGAACCTTGTAATAAAAAGGTTCTAAAACATGTTTAATGTTCAACACCTTTTTATATTTATAGACTAAAAAAGTATCCGACCTGTAAAATATTTCTTGACTGCTTACAACTGATGCAATAAATAAAGCTCTTATTTTATGAAGTAGGTTTATGCAAACTTTATTTATATTACGTCTTGAGAATTAATAAATGTATAATAATTACCATGCATAAATTGCATAATAAATCACGATTTTAATAAATTTATATATCTATATCTATCTATATCTATCTATCTATCTATCTAAAGAAAGAAAAAAAATTTTAATAATAAATTTTGAAGNTAACGTTAAAGAGACTATTTTCTGCTATGAAATATTCAGTTTAAAATTAAAATTCAGTTCATTTATTGTTAGTTTACGTTTAATGATTAATAATTATATTGACTAATAATTCTCATACTAAGTGCATTCGTTCAAGCTAATAGCATTATAATGCTAAAGCGCATTTACTTTAGTTTTATGAAAGCAGAAATATTCAAGTATCTTTCTTAATAGATATCTATTTTAATAAAGTTGCATAATATAAAATAATGAAAGTTGAACTTATATATTTCTTTAATTCAAATAATGATTAAGTGAGAATTATATTTAAAACAGTTTCATTTTCCTTAGAACAGTACTAATTCAATGCATACAAATAATATATTTATGATTTAATTTTAATGTTTAAAATGAATAAATATTTAATACCGGCTAGATTTATGAGTATTTATTTAAAAGAAAATATATTTACTGGAGATATTAAAAATTTTTATTTTTTAAATTCAAGATCGAAAGTATCAAACTGCAACTGAAAAATCCTTTTTCCTTTTATTCTTAACATAAATATGGCAATGCGAAATAAATGATTTTAAAAATTTCAATGCTTTGTTGAATCAAAATAAATTTGGTTGCTTTATTTTTAATTTATCAAAGAATATTTCAATGTTTGACAACAAATAAATATTGTAGACAAATATAATAAAATAAAACAATATTTTTATTTTGCGATTTAAATTTAAAGATTATAGATTTATTGCTTTATTTTATCCTTATTTCCTTTAAACGTATTTTATCACTAGAAATTCTATCTTCATGAAACTAATGTTTTATTTTCTTTTTCCACCATATTTATCGTCATTTTTGTAACATCGCATTTGAGAATGCAAAATAAGATTTTTTAGATGCAAGATATTTTGAGATATGCTGTTTTATTTGTTTGTTTGTGCATTTAATTTTCATTTTTTTGAGAATTTACATTAGATTTAATGTAAAAATTACTATAAATTGAAAGGAAATATACTTAGAAAATAAATAACTACTAGAGTTTTGATCGCATACATATATAGTACTACACATACTTATTTTTTTACTTTGGTTGATAAATTCATATAGATATTAGAAACTAAAATTAAAAAATACAGAATATTAAATTATATTTTTTAGTCAATTGAAATAATATGCAGCATATTTAATTAATTGAAAACCAAAAAATATATTTTTGTAATTGTTTAAATTAAAATATTAATTCCTAATAATGTATTATTAATTAAAATTTAAATTCAGTCTTCATTTAAACAACTACAGAATTATAACTTAAAACTGTAGCTTTATAAAAATACTTTTTCCAAATTGAAAGAGTGAGTAATAGTCACATCAAAAGCGTGTATTGCTTAATCAATAGATACGCACTTGTATCAATATCGAAATAAGTAAGACTTCAATGTAACATGCATTTTAATTTACTTTTATCTTGAATTTGGTATTCTTCAACTGTAATTTCAAATTTGAAATGCATATGTATGCTTATTATTAAAGTTTAATATAAAAGCAGAATTTAACTGATCTATGAAAGCTTTTAACATATGATGCAAGAATTTAGAATTCGCGTTGCTTAGATTGATTTTTTATTTATTTAAATAGTCAAAGTAAAACAGCAAGATAAGTGATATTTAATTGTAGGTGAATGAGGCGGTGTTTTTAAAGGCAGATGCACACTAATTGAAGCAATTAATTACATTTTTGTATCTGCACTTATTTTTTTAAATCAATTATTACTGTAATGAAGTAATTTTAGAAATTAAATGCAGTAATATGAAGTAACTAGTTGCTGGGGTAAATTTGTAGGCGAAAATTTTTTTTTTCAATTTTAAATTTGAATTCTGATCCATGTTCATGATCAATATACTCAAATTCAGTTTTGCTACATAATTTACTTTAAATAATTTTTGTTTTAAATACATATATATATTGAAATTTGCATATATTTAATATATTGGATGAATATATTTAAATATATTGAATTAATCTTGTTTTTTACAAGTTCCAATTATAATTGCTGACGGAAAATTCTTAATTAAAACTAAAATTCATGACTGAAAATTCAGTTAAAAAATTTTTTCAATTTTATTTTTAATATAACTTAATTGATAACTTCCAGAATTGATACCATCTGTAATTCATAGATATCAATCTTTGAAACAGATGCATTTATTTCATACGTTTGTGAAAAAAGTGTGCTACAAAAAAATGGAAAACATTAAATATTTACTGTTGTTTAAGCATATAGAATCGAGAAAATCTAATCCTGTCATATATTTTTGTTGTTGCGTAGACATCTATCAGTAAAGCTTTTTATTAAAATGCCGTAGAAACCGCACAAAATGAGTTTTTCCTTAAGAGTGATCAATTAATTAATTTATTTTATTACTGGTGTCAAACCAAAAGCTACAGCTGATATGAGCGTTTTGATATTTTATATCATAGCCTTGTAATTTTAGTACCAACTCTGAAAATATCATGGATTTTCAATCAAACGTTTGAAGAAAACTGACTAATTGAGAGCTTTTATAATGGTATTAACCCAAGTTTAATTTACATGGATTTTGGAATTAAAACTTGAAAATGTCCGTAAATATCTCGATGACATGAAAACTGTAAGTCAAGATTTCTTTACCATTGAAAAAATCAGTGAGATACTGAAGGTATACAAACATGGATAGCGTGATTGGAAACTCTAACCATAATATGCCATACCAGCTCATGGAACTGAGTTTTCATGAAAGCTAGGTTATTTTAATTGAAAAAAAAAAGATAAAAACTTGACTTAAGTTAGTTATAGAACAAATTTGTAATACAGTAAAATTAATTTGGTTTAAAATCTTTTGAAAATATTCAATATAAGTAAAAAACAGTTATTTCTACATATATTTACATTTCGTTTTTAATATGGAAGCAAAAAAAAGGGTATACATTTTTTGAAAATGATTTAAAAAATTCTCACATTTTTAATTAATTCAAGCATTTGATTTTGTTGTTATAAAACAGCTGTGTGAAACATTTAGGGCAGTATACTCTAGTAGCTTTTTAAATTTTTGAAGAATTTCTGCCATTTATAATTTACATTAATTTATTATTCTGTTCTGTAGTTATAAGCGATATTCTAACTTTAATTTTAATTCTGCAATATACATGAAATAGGCTATTAAAATGCATTTGCATTACGCATAAAAATTCTATAAAGGTGTTGAATTTGTTAACTAACAAGTAATATGAAAAATAAAAATGAAAATTCAATTACAATTGTAAAATTTTTCGAAAAAACTTCAACTAAAGGAGAGTAGACATTTAAAAAAATATTTAAGAAATATTTTTAATTACTTTTCATTAAGCTAATTTAATACTAATCTTATTTCTATGATGAAACATGTGTCACTATGAGACTAGGAAAATCATTTTTATTAAGTTTTTAAATGAAATAATTTGATTAATATTCATGTATAAATAAATATGAATATTTAGTGAATAAGTAGAAATGAGTTAATAAGTGAATTCTATAGATGAGTGAGAAGCTGAATAGATTGTGTAACTAATGAAGAACAGAAGAAGGAAAACATAATATATATTCGGTAATTGTACAAATTCTTGAATTGGAGAATGAATCTGAGAAGTGCCTAAGCGTTGAAATATTGAAGCTATGGATTATTTTATGAATAAGTAAAAAAAATAAAAGGAATGAGTTAAAAAATATTGAATTCACAGTAAATGATCTTAATAGAGCTTGTAATATTTTTCTTAAATTTTCTAAGTAGTTTACTTATGCATTTTAAGATTTAATAATTTTATTTCAAAGTTTTGTTATCTTTCATAGGATATAAATAATTATAATAATTGATATTTCACTAGATTTTTAGTAATGATAAATTTGGCATCTGTATAAAAAACTCTGCAAATATTTATTACAGACACTATTCATTTGCTTTGTTGTCCATTATTTATGCCAGTGTATGAAAAAAAGTGACTATGATAATTAGTAATTTATAAGTATTTTAGTAATGGTATGTCAGACATATGATCTTATTTCGTTATTCTTCCATGTATAAACGATTTGAAAAGTATTTAAGCATTACACGATTTATGTGCTTCGATGTCTAATACCCATTTCAATATATGGACTAAATAATTATAATTATTAATAATCCAGTAGTTTTCTAGTTATAATGCGTCAAGTACGCCCTTAAGCTTAGTTTATTATCAACCTGTATATAGAGGAGTTAAGTGTTCCTTCACCATGCAAATCACATCCCTACTAAGGACAAATTTTACTCCTAAGAAGAGGTGCTTTTCATTTCTCTTAAGATGACATGTGGATCTCAAAGTCCAATATAGTGCTCGTTAAAATGAATTAGCCCTTAGAATGTTCAATCAATATTAAGCCGCATATTAGAGATAACGGAAAGGATTTCTCTAATCTAGTGACTCAATCAATTATGGCAAGTTAGCATCTGTACAGAAACAAGCTCTTAATATTGATTCGTCAGTTTTCCTGAATGACTACAAATTAATCTCAAACTTCACATTAGAATCTCTAATATATATATAAATAGTAAGTTTCTATAGAAAATCAATACTTTGAGTGCCTCCTTAATAAAATGCGATTGAATATTTTTATGATTAATGATATCAATAAATATGATATGTTGATAATACTTTATTGAAAATAGAGTACTTGGGAGGTACCTTGAAAATAGTAGTTTTAGAAAGGCTGTGATTTTCCAAAACTCTTTCCGGAATCGAAACTAAGGATTAAATTGGAGATTTAAATTTATTCAAAAGGAAATTTTTCAGGAAGACATATAGTATTATTATTAAACAAAAGCGAATAAATAATTGTAGCTAAGATTCCTTTCACATTATTACTTAATCAAATATACATAATTTTATTTTTCAAAGACATAGTAAATCATTTGCAATTCACAAACAAAAATCATAAAAGTAAATATTAACACTAAAAAGTGTGTTGATCTTAAAAAAATTGTAGCAATTTAAAAAGAAATCCTTTCACTTTTGCCTCAGTACTGATTTTCAGAGGCAATGAATAAAATCAAAATTGCTTTTTGCACTTCTTTTCTCTACCGTCTATGTTTTATCAAAAATTCTAATGCTTCTTTGTTCTACCAATAAGGGTTATTAGCATTTTACGTTATTGTAATCAAGCAAAATAAAATAAATTTTTTCTACGCATAAGCTGCAATTATATAGAACTCATAAAATAAGTTAAAAATATAGAGAAAACATAGAAAATAATAAAGAGTAATGAAAAATAAAAGATTTTTAGGAAATTATTAAAAAAAAGGAAACTAAACCTTGTACTAACATTGACTGTTTTGTATATTTATAAAATTTAATTGAATTTCGAAATGTCATGTTTCTGGTATGTCACAAACAATATTTCCAAAAATAACTAGCTTCAGAACTTCACATAAATTTTTCAATATCTAATTTTTTTATCTCAACAGTTGTAAGCATTTCTAGAATATACGCAGAGGGTATTATTTACAAAAACTTCGTTTAAAATAATTTTTTCTGTCAATAGTTTGTTTGTCACATGAAAATCTGTCATTTTCCAGCCTACTTTTATTTAGTGATTTATAACAAAAATCGATAGCAGCAGAATTTAATATCTTATGTTAATATATTGATTAGATACCATCCCATTTGAACATGTCTTGTTGCATAAATAAAAAACAAACTTTCTGGTTCAAATTTTATTTCAAAATTTTTTTCAAGGTGAGTAGGTTTTTCTGTTGTCATTTTCCTGTCTACTTGAAATCCTTAATAACATGAACTACGTAGATTTAGTTGGGTTATTTCAAGAAATCCTGTTGTTTTCTGCGGAATGTAAATGCCTTAAGTCGAAATGTTAAACTGAAGTAAAGTTAAATGCTATAAAATGGCAAATTTGTCATTATCCTGGCTGTCATTTTCCCGTCCTATAAATGCCAGGACATTGAAGTGTTACCAGAAATTTTTTTAAACAGTATACTGTAAAGAGCGAAAGCAAATATTAACCTAATATCAAGTTTATGTATGATTGTTATGTGATTGAATGTAATAAAAGTTATTTATTTATTCAATGACTGATAATTATACACAATTTTATTCCGTACACATTAGCAACGAAAGCACTTTTGATTCTTTCTACAGTAGATAAAAAGAATTAATTTAAGCAATTTATGGTTCATCTAACATAAAGGCTTAAGGTGAGTTACTATTAGCCTAAAATGACTGTTTTTTAAACTAAGATAATATGTCATTTTCCTGGCTTTCAATATTTGGTGAATTTCAATTTTATTTTTTTTCTTGAGCAAATGTCAATAAAATACACTGCTGTCTGTAAGATATTAATAAATGTAACTAAATAAGTGTACAAAAAAAAATTTAGATTATTTTGAAAACTTTAAATTTGAAGTAATTTTTTGGTCCGAATTGTNTTCCATATGTCTATTATTTTTCTTTGTTTTATTCTTCATTTTGAACTTTTGATGTTTTCTCTACATTTATAACTTATTTTATCAGATATATATACATATATATCTGATAAAATAAGTTATAAATGTAGAGAAAACATGAAAAAATTTAAAGAATATTGAAAAATTATACTCCTAATATTAATTTTGTTTTCAGATTTATTGATGATTTAATTATCTTTAAATTTCAAGATTATACAATTTTAGTAAATAGTTTTTTCCCCGAGGAATTAATCTTGCTTCGTAATCATGAGTATAATGTTAATTTTATTTATTGGATTTGGGTAATCAAGAAGAAGAAAATATCTGCTTCGTTGATTTATACGATAAAAGAAATGATTTTAATTTTAAAATAAATAAACTTATTAATTGGAATTGTGATGTTTCTAAAAACATCTATTTAAATACCATTTTTAATTAAATGAATAGAATTAAAAGAATATGTAGTAAGGTTTATTTATCCAAAAAACAAACAGACAAACTCTTTTAGAATTTGATAAAAACAATGGATACCCAACTAAAGTAATTAAATTCAATATAAAATTATTGAGTTAATTGTATGTTATTTTAGATAAATTTACTAAAAAACTTCTTTGTTATTTTATATAATTTTTACCATGTGCAAATCTATTTCGAGCAAATACGCGACTAAAAATATGTACTAAACAGGCAATTTATGCTTCTTTCACACACTCTCTCTCTTTCTCTCTCTCTCTCTCTCTCTCTTCTTCTTCTTCTTCTTTAATAATAGTTAGTTTTCTAAAATCATCATCATTATATAGTTAAATATCAACCCTATTGATTGTAAATATCTTTAAATTATCTAGTATAATATTAACTTGGGCACATTTATTTTCGGACCCATCCTTGGTAACTAACAAACGAAACGCGTTTCAGTACTGCAGTAAGAACGCACTTTAAAACAATCAAAAAACCCTCTTTCTACGCTTTTACCTCAATTTGCGCTTCTGTTTTCATATTTTGTAATCTAGCATTCTTATTACAATGATATTTTAAATCATTCTGAATCTTTTCCAGTTCATGTAAGTTTATTTGTATTCGTCTCCCTTTATAGATTTCGTTTTATGTTTTGATATCTTTTTTTATACATTTAATTTTCTGTTTTTTGCGTGATATTTATTACTTAATATTTATTACTTTATGTGTTCTACTCTATTTTGTTTAAAAAAATCGTTTGAGTGTTCCTCACTCTATTGTATTGGTATATTTTGCTTTGGCTATATTGAAACAATGTTAGAAAGCATTCCTTTTTGCGGATATAATCGTGTGAGCTGATGAAGAGATTATTTATTTCTTTTCAAGACTTTTATTATTTTTGTTTAGAATAATTTTTTTTTCTCTTTCTTTCATTATTCTGTAATTATTTCCATGTTTTACATTTTAAATTTACACAGCTTAATTTACACACACACATATATATATACATACAGCAAAATAAATAAATACAAAAAAAACACGAAAAAAATTAAGAAAAACAATAAGTTTCATTTATTGCGCATGAGCTGTAAGTAAACAGAACTCATTAGATAAGTTCAAAATGAAGATAAAACAAAGGAACAAAGGAAAACTATATATGAATTACAGAAGGAGTCTTATCATNTTCAGTACTATTTCATATTGTTTTACAACACATGGTTTTAGCCCTCTGGTGGGAAAGACTTTAAAGCAAAACTTACAAAAATTACTTTTCTCAACAACTGAAATTTAGAATAGTGTGATTAAAAAAAATATGTGAACTGTTTGCAATTTCAAATTAATATTGAAATGCACAGGTTTAGAATTTTCTACAGTTAAAGTTTTCGGAACTTCAGTGTTCAAAAAAGTATACAAAAGCTAGACGTTAAGAACGTATCCAATGCGCGAGCAAAGCGAGCATCGGATTGCAAAGCAATCCGAAATGAACTGCGAAAGCTGTTCCGGGGGTTGGCGAACGCCAGCGAGCAGGGGGCGAAGCCTCCTAGTATATATGTACATAAACAAAGCATCACGTAAATTGTATGAAATTAATTTAAATTAGAGTTAAAAGTTCCATGCTAGTAGATATCTCTAAAGAATTACTTATAATTAACGTATTCTACTTAAATGAATCATTTATAGAAAAAAAAAGTTAAAACTTAGTTCTTTTTTTAGTTTTTATAATCTTCAAATAAGATTATTTTCAATGCTCCTTTCAACTAATAAATTTTGAGGGATTTCACTAAATGCACCATTTTGTACCCCATAAATTTTAATTAGTACTACCCAGTTTTTTTCGTTTAAACAATTCATTTTGTGTGTAAGAACTCTGAATGCTTTACTTGAACGCAACAAAATAATCCTTAGGTTTGTTCATCAAAGTATTTTTATCTATTTGAATAATTTACAACCGTTCATTTTATGTTGTTTTTTTTCATTTAAGTAACAAAACTTCCATTAAAAGGATTTGAAAGCACTCAATTTTCAATTGAATAGAAATCCAACAAATGCCTCTAAAAAACGAGCAAGGATGTCGGAAGATAAAACTTATCCAGTATAGAATAATGAAAATCATAATAAAATCTATAAATGAGGGTTATTTGCAAATAAATAGGTAAAGTTCAAGATTTCTCATTTAGGAATTTTCTTTAATCAATATTGTAACATTTTGTTATGAAAACTTTGTAATTCGATATGTCTTATTGAATAAATATTTAATCGTAAAATATTACAGGTAAAATGCATGGGTCATTCCTCCAAATCCTAACATGATCATGTTCAAACAAAATATCAAATATTTTCTAGATTCAAAGTTATTTTTTATGCTTTTAAGACGTATATTTTTCATGCATACAAGGAAAATTATTCATTTATAACTTCCTAAAAGATTTTTAAAAGTTATTCTATGATCTTTCAAAAACTTTTTATTAAAATTATTTAATTTATGTAAAATCTTCACATTACTTTAATAATTGAAATAATATGAGGAAATAATATACATCTGAAAGCGTTAAGTAATATTTTTTGAATCCGCTTAGTTAATTAAATCACCAAGGTGTATCATTTGAAAGTTAGTCCCGAAGATTCCATGTCACTCTCCTGGTCCAGGTAATTTTTCTATTGTTTTAGGAAAAAAAAGGAGAGTATTGCGAGAGTACTACCGTTTATTCCTTCTATTCTTTTGGATTAATTGAATGTTTAGAAGACCTTATTCACATGATCTTCTTATTATAGCTTTAAAGCTCTAAACTGAGTAGTTTAACAGTTTCCATGTCATGTATAATGTATTATGTATAACTATGTGATAGTTCTAATAGAAGAAATTTCTTAGCCTCAAAAATGCCGTTAGAAGTAAGTAGCATGCTTTAATTAAAAAATGAGATACAAAAATGTTACGTTCACAAAATTCCTTGAGACAAGAAATTTATTTAACTTTCAGCATTGTTAAAATGAGTGCGCTTCCCCCCCCTCTTGTTAAGTGCCTGATAAAAAGTAAGTATGAATTTGTTTCAGATATTTTAATGGATATTTAACTTTAATGAGTTTGTGGTTTTAAATTTTCTTCTTTTTGAGAATTACACGCACTCAAAATTTATGTTTTGAATAAAAAAACTATTAGTAAATAATTTATGTATTGATTCATAATTTTACAAATATATACATTATGTGTAATCATGACAGAAGTATTTTAATTAGTTATCAAACATTTCAAATATCTGTAAAAACAGATAAGTGAAAAAAAGTGTGTGGCATAAAGTGTGATAACTAGACAATTCGAGCTATAGTCATATTTTGTCTGAATGAAAATGACACAGATCCAATACCTTAATCCCACAAACGCCAAGTCTGAATATGATATTTTATGTATAACGTACTATTTTTATAAAAGCAATTGCTTTAAGAAGAATTAGAAAACTTAATCATTATTTCAAAACTGCCAAATTTGTTTAGGAGCTTGATTTTTCGAACCATCAATAATCAATAGCTAAGCATGATCATAATTATGAATTTAAAATTATAATCCCACTAAAAGCAAAATTTTATCAGATGTTAACAATTATATTATTTTTTAGTTCCTAATCGTATTTTTAAAAACTCTTACTATAAATAATCTATTCTGAATCTAGTAGTTGATATATAAGATGCTACCTCTGTAAAATATACAATTTTCAACTTGAACTAAATTTTACAATGGCTTGATTTTAGTACCGTTGGAAATTATGAGAATACATATTTAAAAAAAAATTTAAAAATAAAAATTCTAATCAATTTTGAAAAACCTCTTCAGATAGTCAAGTTGGATAGGATACCAAATACTAAAACAGGTTAAATATCTTAACCTTTGTGTGGGATAACGTGAACCTTAAAAACCTCTTTATAAAGTTTTAAGTTGTACAATTCAAAAATTCAATTTGGTACATACCTTGACGTTGACTTTCCATTTTTCCATATTTAAATAGCAGATAGACAGATAGCAGATAGATAGATAGCAGATTTAAATAGACAAAATTTTCATTTACTTTACGTACTAAATTTCGGAAATGGATTTTGATAAAGTGAAGAAAATCCCTGTTTTGCACAACAATATTGCAATTTATCACGTTTTTATTTTCTACAATTTTTTATTTTATTTTATACCCTTGAAAATTAGTGAAATATAATTTCGTATTTTCATACCATCCGCTGATTTTTATATGTATTGTGCTAAAACACCATCTTGGTATTGTGATCAGGCCCAAAAAAATTACTAACTAGATTATAAAATATTGATTTAAAGTTTAATTTTAAGCCATTTGTACTGCATTATTAACATCAAACTAATGAATAAGGACGCTGTCAAATTTATTGTTTAAAGTAAAATTGTTAAATAATAATAATAGTTTCATGGCTTCTATTTTAAAGTATTATTTTCTTATGGGTTGGTGTTATTTTGTTTGAAACTATAAAATTTTTATAATTACCATCCTTTTTTAAAGTGTCTGATTTTAAAGTATTACAATTTTGCCATTTATCTTTATTTCTGCGTGAGCTGTTGTAAAAAACTTGTTTTTAAAATATATATTTTATGATCTAGATATTTCATTATTTAGAAATAAATAATAAAATATTAAATTCTAAAATGAGTTTCCGTCATCATAAAGTTCTATTTTGCATAAAAAGAAACAGTACGCAAGTTTCTTAGAGCATAAAAATAATTGGATCTTTACTAAATAAATTGGAGAATTAAGTCACAGTTTAGACTCGAATTTAATAAGGTATTCATAACAATGTTATATAAATGAATCATCAAATTCTTTCTTCAACGACAGTTTTAAAGCTTTAAGAAGGAAAATAATTGTCTCAATTAATATGGATAAATTTTATAAATCTAATTAAATCACAACTTCCTTGTTATGTAATTGTTGTAAAAGAGAAAGTTAAAAACAGGGCTTGTGCAGTTAATTAAAAAAAATCAATAAATCTTAGGTCCTGAGATGATCCTGATCATCCTGAAAGATGAACAAAAGTGTAACTTGCTTATTTCAATACAAAATAAAATTAGTTATTATATAAAAATATATGCTATAAATTATTCATTTTTTGTTTAAGGAAAAAGTTCAAATATTTTATATTTAAAATAGAACGCATATAAGCAATATGCTTAGAATGGATAACAAAATAAAAAAATATAGAAAATATATTTCATAGAAACTAGTATAAGATTAAGATATTAATTATTTATTTTTTCAATTAGCGTGCTAATAAAATTTTTTTTTACATAATAAAAAATCAGTTCTAATTTAAACTGCTTTATAAGATGTTTTTTTATTATCTAAGAATTAATTTAATTTACAAGTGTATGTGACAAAAACATATACAATATTTGATTTAGGATTGATTAAAAAAAACTTGAATTCAGATGAGAGTATGCACTAAAATCTTAATTATTTTAGCATTGTAAAATGCTTTGTGGATTATTTATGTTATTTGATAACTTTTCAAAAATCATTTGGGAATTTAAAAATCATGCTTTTAAAAAACTAATAATAGTTAACTTTGTTTCTATTTGATGATAATTAGACGTTTACGTTTCGTCCCCCATTTGCATGAAATTCATCTAAATGGAAATAAATTTACGTTTATGTTACGTTTCATAAATATTTTTTAGTCTTTTAAAAAGTTTTGCTGAAGAAGAAACGCCCTATCAACCTTTTCTAAAATCATCTGTTTTCGATTTGAATTTCTAAAAGATAAACTTGTTATAAAGTTTATAATAAAATATTTGTGTAAAATTCGTGTTACACAGCTGCACTCAATCTCCAATCACAAAATATTAGAGATAAAAAGTTATTGTAAAGATATTAAAAAATAAACCCGGGACTAACTATAAGTCCTAATTTTACTCAATATTTAAAGTAATATACTTCGAATAATTTTCTGTGGCGTAATTAAATGCTTCCATATATATATATATGTACATAAACAAAGCATC
>NC_092210.1:84074551-84085523 GCF_043381705.1 Parasteatoda tepidariorum | reverse complement strand
TGCAGGTTTGTTACATATATATATATATATATATGTGTGTGTGTGTACGTTTTTAAAGTTTCAGTTTTTTTAATGGTAAAACATGAAACAGAGAAAACTGTTCTACTAAGTTGTAGACACTAGCAAATGAAGTCACAGTCATGAAAAGCATTTTGTATTAAGTAATTCTGAAAGCTTATCGCATTGCAAAAGTTACTCTTCAAATAGTCCCAATTGCACTACAAGTGGTCATTTTTTTAGCTTATGTTTTGTCTTAAACAGCCTAACATTATAATTTTAATTGTGTAGTAAAAGTCTGACGATAGAAAAAGAAAAAGGAGTATTATTCTCCAATATATAATTGCATGGTAAATGATAAAATGGATTGAATAATGGCTTCAAATAAATTTTTATTTCCATGAAATGTGTATGCAAAGTATCAAATATCAAAATAACGAATGAAGCCTATAGAAATGGCAGGAACAACGGAATTATAATAACATTTAGTTTAAAAAATTTGATAACCTCAGGTGTTGAAGAACACATTTCTTTTCTTACCATTATTAGTAGAATTTTCTTTACATAGCTCTCTCATCGAATATCAGACAAGAATAAAGTTAAATCATTCAGGCCAATATGTGTAGTCCAAAACAATTCTTTCTATGGAACGAGATAACTATTAAGCCTAACAGCAACTCCAGAGAAACCGTGAACAACAATCGGAAGTGACTGAAGAGACAATGAGAAGAAAGTATAGCTCCCTAACATCTCAATACAAAGCATGGACTGAATACCACATATCCTGAGGAGATCGCAGCAAAATCTAATAGATGTGGAATCTTGATCGAGTCAATAACTGGAATTCGTAGAGCTAATAGTAACTGACGTGTCTTCCCTACAGGCCAGCAGATAATTGAGAACTTTCCTTTTCTTTGTTTTTTCTTCCCTACCCTTTGTGAAACGGAATAGTATCCTTATCCGCTTCAGTAAGATATTGCTTTCATAGAATATGATGAAAACTTGATGAAGGATTAAATGCAGACGTTATTTAAAATGAAAAGATTGAAGCATTATTCATTTGATTTTAAATAGAATTTTAAACGTTGATTGAAATAAACTATTTTAATGGACTGAGTTATTGTCTAAAAATGACTAATTGGGAAGACGACACGATTCCACATACGAACGACGTAATTATTATTGATTGCCTCACTAAAAATAATTAATTAATAACTATGATATTCCAACTAGTTTTTATTCCTTTGTTCAAAGGATTCAAATATTAAAAAAAGTTTTAGCATACGAGATAAAAACATAATTTTTTCAGAATTTAAATATTTAAATGGTATTGGGTATAATTATTATGAATAATATTTAATGGTGTTTAGTTTAATTCTACTAATCATTTTATTATCAAAACAGGAATAACATTTATTATTAAAACAGGAAAAAATATCAGTTTGGTAAATAATGAAAGAAATTAATTTGGTTTTTCATGAACGCATATTTATAAACTGAACTGGGATAACGTGANTTTTTTAAATTGAAACTTTTTATCAAAGTTTTTTAGAAAAATAAACGGCATTCTGTGTTTTATTAGGTGAATTTAGTGTATTTAATAATGAATTTTAATGTTAATTTTATTTTGCACAGTAGTGATTTGGATCTTATTAAATTTTGTACATGTTACCGATAATGTACGAAATGCAGGTATTCCTTATTTCATGCTTAGTTTTTGAAGTGAATGCCTGGAGCTAATAAGCAAAATATGGATTTTTGGAATTATCATATAACTTGCATATTGATTTTATAAAATGTCTGTAGGTTTTGACTGCCTCGCAAAGATGACTAATTATTAATTAAATGATAAGCCGATTATAAAATATGAGGACCAGCCAATTATAAAATGTTTTATTTTTTCTAAGAATTAGAAATGAAAAAAACCTTCTCTAGAAAAAATTATTTCGAATTCGAAATTTCAATTTAATATGATTTCAAGCTCTAATTAGTTTACTTGTTGTAAATCAGTTTATTATATTCTTGTGCTCCAATATATAAATTGGTTATAATACGAACAATATATGACGAAGAACACCAGAATTGGTGTGCTTCGTTTCTAATGATCATTATTTCTGATAATAATAGAACTATTTATATGCATGATAAAATTGGTTGATTAAAATTGCAAAATTTAATTTTAAATTTTAGATTATTTTATATTTTATTAAAGATCTTTTTATGAAAATGAATAGGATAAATGATAATTAAGTATTACTTATTAAATATACCTTTCCGATTCAATAAGTTACTTTAATGATGGAATCAACAAAATATTTAATGAAGTCCCAACTTAGATGAAGACACTGACGCCTAATCCATTTTTTTAAATGCGCATTGTCTGAAATTGGACAATATTATATTCTAAAACAACGTTTGAATTCAACTAATTATGATACTACTACATTCAACTAATATGCTACCACAGATTGTTATTAAAGGCAAACGCAAATTTAATTGCATTTCCAAAAATGCTTAATCCTTAAATTAAATTAGAAAATTCAGCCAATTCTGATGTTATTTGCTTTAAAATGAGTTTAGAGAGCGAAGATTATCTTGTGTGTTATGGACATATATTGCTTTATAGAACTGTTTTAAATTTTTATTAGTAGGCAATATATAAGTCTAAATTATACTGACAAAATACCTAATAGTAATAGTGTATTAAATACGTTTTTCCTACAACTTATAATTTGTCTTTTTTTTTTTACCCAATTTTTTGTTAAATGTTTCTTGATAATATTATCAAATTTATAAATCTAAACTATCGACTCTGCTCCTTACTCATTCTTTACTTGAATTTTCTGAATCTATTTTATAAGACGTTACTGAAGTTTTGATGATAGATGTACTATTAAAAAAAGAAGCATCTAGCATGAAATAAATGAGGAAAAAAATATGAATTCATTGTAGAAGAGAAACTTAAACATCGTTTATGACAGAATATTGCTGCTTGTTAATTTCTGGATATTGTTCTGAAAGAAACCAATGAAAGCATATTAAGTACTAATTACTTTGCACAAAATGCATAAATATTATTTGAGCTATGATTCTTATTCGTTCTAAGAAAACGATGGACAATCTAAGTTGCTACATGAATAAATTATTTCAGTTGCTTTAAAAGCATTTAACCCAATCGAGAAATAATGCTAAAATCATTTATAAATGTAAAGAATCACAAAAAAGTTAAAACAACCGTTGGATTTCTACATTATTTCTATGGTTTTTTACTAACAGCACTAAGGTAACCCTTTTTTTCGTATACAATATGCATGTTGGTTTACTAAATAGCATTCATTTAATTAAAATGTAAAATAAATGAATAGAACAATGTTTTTTATATAATGATGATATATTATTTCTTGATTTATTACATGAATAATTTGTTTTACTTCATTCCCGTTACATTAATTTCAGTTAATTATAAGCAATTAATTAAAGGCCTAAAACTTAAGATCATTTCAATACATTATAAAATCTTTCATTGAAAAGTATAAAATTAAAAAAGAATTAAATATTACAAATTACTCTTGAATAGTTAGTTCTATACCTAGGTACTACAACGACTTCAATATAAAACATTTTTTATAGGAAAAGATTATACAAATATTTGATCATTATCCTTATATAAAAGATATGAAGCGTATGTTTATGCATTTAAAGTTTTTTTTTAAAACTTAATGTCTGATAGCTTAAACTTTTAGTCAATAAATTCTGCATCATCTTCTAGTTGTAGTCAATCAAAATAAAAGTTTTGTTTAAAATATAATCTCACCCTTTTGTGCATCGAATATTTAATGAGAACATATATTCTTTTTAAAAAATTCAGAAGATTAAATTGGGTAATAATTCCTTAAGTTATATTAACAATAGATAAAATATAGAAGACAATAAAACGCATTGCGTTAAATAATATAATTTCAATGGAAAAAATATCTGTTTATTTCACACCTTCATTGTTAAATGGTAATTTTATAATAAATGAATAATTAATAATATCGCCTATTTTGTCTTATCAATGTTATATGTTGTTAGAAAGAACAATGTTTAAATATTTGTCAGTTTCCCATAAGCAATTATTCAATTGTTTAATGTGATTAGGGAGATATTGAATACACTATAAACAAGTGCATATATATTGCATCATGAAAAATACATGTAATAAAATTACAGTAATAAACAAACGATTATAAATATTTTGCATTAATAAATTATTTCTTTTTTAATTTATCTATTTATTCTAAATATGGATTTATTGCAATAAAAATACCTGAATTCATATTTTGAAAGGATTGGAAATAAAAGAGCAGATGAAAAAGCATAAATATAGAAAAAAAATAATATTTATTCAATGAATGGTATTATTAGTATTATTGTATTTTTTTGCAATAAGCGTTATCGTTTTAAATAAAAAATCATCATAATTTAAAAGAAATAAAGAATATTTTACAGCATGAGAAATAAAATGATTGGTAAAGATTTTTAAATAGCAAAACCTGAATTCATATTTTAAAAAGAGTGGAAATAAAAGAGCTGATAAAGAAGTATAGAAAGATTGAAAAATAATTATTATTTGTGTAGTGATTGGTATTATTGTATTTTCTTGTAAATAAACATGATGGTTTTAAATAAAAAAATCATAATAATGACAAACAAATAGAGAATATTTTACAGCATAAAAGTAAATGGATTAGTAAAGATTTTTAAGTATTGAAAAAAATATTTTTTCATCATTTCCATAAAGTATTAATTCGATCACACATTTTTGAAATACACATAACAATTCTAAATAAAGAATAATTGCAAAGATAACATCAAAATATACAATATCGCTATACTTACTTTTAAAGTAAGTTTTTTTTAATATTTTATTTCCAATGAGCTGCACAATCGGTCTTGCCGATGAGCAGACCTAGTGCGTTCTCCAGAGGTGGTATCCACTCTTTCAGGACCACCACAATGGGTGAGATAGAGTTGGTCATGTTAATTTGGACGTCTAGTTTCTGCCACACTAGATGGCAGCACCGAGACTCTACTTGGATGCTAAAGTGCACTAGGAATTTAATTTTGCCGGGAATGCCAAGATCCAATAAGGCACTCCAGGGATCTTTTACATGCCGCATAATCATACGACATGGTCGCTGAGGATTTTCTGCATCCCGAAAATCCGGTGTCTGGGCCGGGGATCGAACCCGCAGACTTGGGCTCAGAAGGCCTACGACAAACCAACTGCGCCACCCAGCCACATCTTTTAAAAAAAATTATTTTAAAAGACACATCTTTTAATAAAAGTTAATTTTATTGCTTAAAAAGTTATTTAAAAGTAAGTTTTAGAACAAGTAAGTATTAAAATAGAAATTTTCAATTTGAAAGGTAAGTGTTAAAATAGAACTAACATTTACTTATAAAGCAAGTTCAAAAATGATTAAAAATTTAAAAAATTAAAATAAAATGCTGATTTTTCTAATGGTTTAAAAACTTTCTTTCATAAAAGAAGCTGTTTGCGAAATAATGATAAAAGTTTTATTTTCAAAGCTGTTGTATCTATAGCCTTTGTGCTAGCATGCAATTACTGCGTTCTTTGAATTACCTTTTTCTCATAACTGAAACGAGCAATATTATAATTAAACTAGTAACCGCGCATTTTTTTTAATTTATAGGTTACCGTATAAATATTCTTGAATTTGAAATTATGTGTATATAAATGTTTAAAACATGATATACATTTTTAAGATGATTTTTGTATTTCATTTAAAAATATCAAAAAATAATGCTATTATGAAGTAAAAAGTTTGAAAGGGATATAAAGTGACTATTAAAGAGACAAGACTATTGCATTTATTCACAGTAAGTGCTGTAATAAAATAATAGTTTTCTAAATAGTATAGAAAAAGACTAAATCTAAATAAATTTTCTAAAAAAATAAATAAAAACAGCAATGACAAAATCTAAAATTGTGGAGAAAAGGTTTGGCAAAAAAGCAATTTAACTGCCTATTATTTTGCAGTTATATTTTTATTTATATAATATGTTCTTTTCAAAACAATAGTCAAATTTTTTATTATTTTGGAGAAAATTATTAAATTTTTCATTTGTTCAATTGTGGAATAATGGTTTTATCAAAATCTACAAGCAAAAGAGCAAAATTTATTATTGTAATAAAATTCATAATATTTAATACTTAATGGATAAATATTTATAATGTATTAGCATTTTTATTTTCTCAAATAATTTTATGACAAAAGTAACTATTGTTTTAATGAGGTAAATTCATTTTTAGTTTAAGAAGCACAAAAGTTTTTTAATTAATATCTCTTTCATTCAATGAACTTAATGAGATGTTTTTATGAACAAATATTTAGTAACGAAAATGAGATTTATTTTGTTAAAAAAAAGGAACATAGTTATATTGGATAGAGTTTCCCGCATTTTTAAATAATTATGTTACAAAAATCTTGTTAGTTTTTTTTAAATACTGTAAATTTTCTCTTAAATGAGAAACACTATATTTCAACTGTATTTTATTTCGAAAACATTTTACTTTTTTTGCTGAAAAAAAGTGCATTTTATTGGCTTATTATTCGATAATTGAATTGAATTCGAAAGATATTTTATAATTCTCATTAGTTAATCATGCAGATACAAATGGTTTTAGTGTAAGAATTACTTACTTCTCAAATTTTCGCTGAAAATCGTAAAGTAACATAAAAGAAAAATAGTGTTTAACAGATAAAAAACAGTGTGTTCTCAATCATTAGAATAATTAAAATTTGCTGACTGTAATTTCTTATCTCTTAAAACAAAATTAAATTAGTTAAATAAAATAAATACAATACAATACAATGGGAAACTGAGTAAGTTTTTATTTTAAAGGTAGAATTTTAAATAGCTTATCACGTACCGGAAGTAAAGGGTTAGGTGTGTAGTTGTCCAGTTGCTGTGCCAGGTTTAGAGATTTGCACGTTTATTGCAATTTTCCAGTTTGTTGGGAAGTAGTTTAGTTCAAAGCATCTGTTGACTATTTTCCTAAATCATGCCGGTTCTGTATTGAAAGAGGCTTTAATTATTTCCGGATAAATTTCTTTTGGACCTGAGACCTTATTGTTTTTTAACCCCTTGCCAGTGTCTCCCGAATCCAGTTCGGGCAACTTCTCCGCGCATTGTTTGTAACAAGGTTGGCAAGTTTCTGCCGAGGTGGTTAAAACCACTGGTAGAAACCGGTTAAAACCGGCATGGCAGAAATCCTTTTCTGCCACATTTGTGGCAGAAATTCAGAAAATGATATAAAAGTAAGTACTGAGATTGAAATACAATGGATAATTCATAGAAAAAACAATTAAATGTTAAACAAAGTGCAATTTATTTACAAAATTATCACCATTCAAAATCAAATATTACATTGTTTGCACTCTGCAGTAATCTATAACAAAAGACAAGTTTTGATGCAGTTTCTAAACCTAAACAATTTCTCAATTTGCTATGCACGAACGAGAAATTTGAGAAGATTCTCTCAAGTCCAGCAGAACTAGCAGGCATTGCCATCAAGGAACAAGCAAGATTTGTGAAACTTTCATCTATTGCATATTTTTTAAAACTGGACCACCATGTAGCAGCTGGGGTAGTTGTCAAAACTTGACTGGAAAAATAAGTTTCAGGAAATGGGGCCGATTTGTTTTATATAAATATTTGATATACTGCACTCCATGTATTTAATATAAACAAAATAATATATATTTACAAACAATGAATTAAAAAGTTTGTTACAGTTACATGGAGTGACATTTTTCAGTTTACTTAAACAAAATGTCATTAAGCAACTACTAGAACTAATATATTACGTCTTTTTAGTTTCTGCCGGTTTTTACCGGTTATAACCAGTTTCTGGCATGGCAAAAACCAGTTTCTGCCGGCAAAAAGCCAGGCCTGATTTATGATGCCCGAACTGACTTCGGGCAGGAGAAAAATGAACGTTTCTATTTTGTGAAGCCCGAACCGGGTTCATTTCTACTTTAGGATACTTAATTCACTATTTTCCTAATAGATGGCATTAGTGGTCCTAGTTTTTCACCGATTACGACTTCTGTCGATGGTGGGAAATGTGGTTGGGGTTTTTGGTATATACCATACTGTAAAAGATTTGTAAAATTTATGAATTGAAAATCATATTGCTGTGTTTTTATAGTACATTATACTAGTAATGTTTTATTTAGCTTCAAAATTGTGTGTAATTTGTTCTAATTAAATAAGATGTGTGTGCAATCCATTACTTTTTTATGTGCATGCAAAAATTATGAATACAGTAGTTATTGCATTTACAATTTTATTTTTGTAATAAAAAACCTTTTTCTAACTTTTATAATAATATGGAGAACAAAATTAAACAGTCGGGTGGGAGTTCGGAAGAATTGTATTGATTGTGCCATTTTGTGTTGTTGTGTGAATTCCATCGAATTTTAAATCTTCTACATGACTTTTATACTTAGGTGTTTTCCCCAGGCTATATAATAGTCAGTTCCAAAGCATTTTTGCATCACTCAGATTGGTTGGGTATTTATTTTGTTAATTTTTCTTAGTTTTTGTTATTAACTTTTTGAACAGCGCTTTTCTTCTTCTTTTTTTATAGTTGATCTTCTTTTTATGTTTAAACTCGGGCCCTTTCTTAGCCAGAAATAATCTTCCTTTTGATCTTAGACGTTTTCTTTTAAAAGGCAAGTCTGGGTCTAACACGTAAGGCTTTTTTTATAGGTCTTGCACACATTTTTCTCAGACTTCTTGCATAATATGATGATTTCTTTATCGGCTTAGTGACATAAAAGTGTCAAGTTTCTGTTCTGTATATATTATTTCAATTATTCCATTGATTATGGGGCAATGTGTCTAAGTCCAATAGTTAATTCGTAAATGTTTAAATCCGCCTATTTAGTTTGAGTAGTAAGTGCTATTTTTCATCTTTATGAATTAATGAATATGGGGAATAGTTTATGATTACCAAGAGTTTCACACTCCTCAACATGTACTTCTCTGATATCCAACAAACCATTTGCCAGAGTCAAATCAATCCATCAGTGTGCAGTTGTTGAATCGTAAGTACGGGATGACTAGGCATCATTTAGATCATCTAGATCCATGAGAGTAATAAACTCCTTAAAATCGTGCTCAGCTCGCCGTTCAACTGACCCCACAAGATGCTTTTCGTGTTACTATCTCTTAAGATGACTAAGGATTTTTAGATAGTGTAGTTAAGTCATCAATTGGTGGTAATATGTTCGCTGAGAATGGGATGTATGTTGATATGAAATTGAAGACCATATCACTAAATGACTTGGTAATGATAAAATCGACTTGGAAGCCAGTAATATATGTGTTTTGGCTAAAATAAGGTTCATTAGTTGAGTTTAGATCGGTGTTTTGTAATATAATGCCAGCTGGACAGTTTGTATATCTAGAGGGATTTAAATTTGTGTAAGGTAATTTAAAGGTAATTGATTTTTTCATCCGTATTTTAGTCTTTTGATAATTTGGTCTATTTCCCAGGTATAGTAGTCACATTATTTACATAATGTATTGCATTTGTTTGTAAATTTAACTTACAGGTTTTGTTTGCAATTTTACATTTTATCTATAAACTCTTAGCGTTAAAATCGTTGATTTTATGGCCGGTGTTTCCGCAATCGGCGCATATTTCCCGCTATTTGCAAACCTTGGTAACGTTCTTAAACCGATAACATTTGTAACAATTTAACATGCGCAAGTATTCCTTTAATCTAATCCAGCTTCATCCGATGTTGATTTTGTCCATCTGTAAGAATGTCTCAAAATAGATAAGGCCTACTTCCAGTACCCAGATAATTTCGTTAGCTGTGCGAAGGGGAAATTTAATTTTAATTAGCTCCATTTAGCTGCGGATTTTACTCTTTTTAGTGAGTCAGTTGGATTTTCCCTTGTGATATTGCTTGGTACATTGTAAAATATTTTTTGGTTGATTGGTTTAAGTTCACTACATTTCAATCTCTCACCAAGAGAGGATTTTTAAATTTCTTGTCGAAGATTTTAGGATTTATTCTTCTTCACTAACATGAATAACAATTAATCTATTTTAAAAGAATAAAATAACAATAAGCAAACTAAATGAGAAAGGAAGAAAAATTGAAAATTTTTAATGAAAATGTTTTTAAACAATATTTTCAATGTATTCACAAATATGAGTGAAGCAAATTATTTCGTAAGAAGATCAAAATCAATATTGAGAATAAAAAAGCATGCATTATCTGAGCAATGGGATGGAAAGGAACACTATTTACTTTGAAGAACATAGGACGAATAATATTTCTAGCGAATTCCCCCTACCAATCTCTCTTTATAAATTTTAAAATCGTTTAGTCTATGCTTATTCATAGTATACTGGTAATAGATAACTTCTGTGATATTGAAGGAATTTATAAGTTACTTAAATTAATATTAGTCAAAGCTAAATAACTTATAGTCCGAAATTCTATTAGGTACAATTAAGACAAACAAAAACGTTACCATCTTCAACTTACATTGTCTTGCTGGACTAATTTCAACTAATATATCCGGCTGATATTTTAGACTCTTAATAGTGAATGATTTTAACTTTTGTTTCGTAAAGAAAATTTTTTTTGAAATTGCTTATTTTTTTATAACTTCAGATAAATTTATTTCTTTTATTGTTTAAATATAAACATTGATTATCAAGATTAAGAGCATCCTTTTTAACTAGAAATATTTTAGACTCATTATGAAAAGAAAATATCAAAATCATGCACTTGACGAAACCATGTAAAATAAAAAAGTTTGTCATAAAATCAAACCATGAAGTTCAAAAAGATAGTCAACATTAACGGTACCGTAGGAACCACTATTTACATTAATGAGGCCAAAAGACCATATTTTATTTTAATTTTACCTGCCTATA
>NC_092210.1:84053988-84073706 GCF_043381705.1 Parasteatoda tepidariorum | reverse complement strand
AAAAAATGGAATATATAATAAAGTTATGAATTTTACTTCATAAATATCCTATATAGTAACTAAAATAACAATTTAATAGTAAAATTTGATTATTTACAATGTTAACATTCATTTTAGTAGAATGGGTAGACTCGCCCCATACGAGAGATTTGTCAGCAGTTCTATAAAAATATACAGTGACAGCGTAACTCTTAATATTTTCTAAAATCGATTTCACAGCTTTAAAGAGGGATTATTATTATTAAAAGCCTTATTAAAAGCCTTTTTTCTTTAATATTTACA
Source organism: Parasteatoda tepidariorum (assembly GCF_043381705.1). Lineage (NCBI taxonomy): Eukaryota > Metazoa > Arthropoda > Arachnida > Araneae > Theridiidae > Parasteatoda > Parasteatoda tepidariorum. The sequence goes on along the minus strand of NC_092210.1, from coordinate 84,073,424 downwards.
AAAGTTTGACCACTTGAAAGTTGACAAACTGAAAATACGGTATATATATATTAACATTGTATAGATGGCTTTTTCCCCCAATTTCCATTATTTATTTTAATAGCTTTATTTGTTTGCTATATAATAGACATACAGCCATAGAATTAGTTTTTTTCTTATTAAAAATCTGCTTTTGAAATATTATTTAGTGCATTGAAACAATTACCTAGTGATGTTACTAATTTTCCCGATTCGGGTTTTATCTTATGTCCCGAAAACAAAACTATCATTATCTCTTTTTATCTATCTTTTCTGAAATGGAAAAGAAATAGCATTTTCCAAAGAAAATATTTCTGGGTGTCATTAAGAATTTGAAAGGTAAACAAGAAAAGCGCTATTCTTGATAGCAAAAAATAGTTTTTTAAAACTGTGGTCAAACTGAGCATTTTTCAACTGGGTAACAAATTCAATTACAGCACATTTTTCGAGACAGTTATTTTTCTGCCTCACTCCATTATCTCTTTTGTCATAGTTTGTTTTTAAATTTTAAAAGCGTAATACAATTTCAATAAAAATGTTTTACAAAAAGTGTCATGGACTTTTTAAAGACTCACAAGTGACTTATTTTTATTAAAGGATGGAGACTAAAACAAATGTAAAATAAAAGAAATTATTTCTGTAATGAGTTGTTTGGAAATTGTTTTTGAAATGTTGCTTTGCATTTAATGGAACTTATTTTTTACAGTTACCAGAGAAAACCAGCATTTCAAGGAGCTTATTTCTTTTTGACAGTAAACAATGTGTCAAAACTAATTTATAAATATACGCATAATTATTTTAGTAACTGTCAAGGAATTATGTTGGAAAAACATGAAGGATATTTAAGTTTTTAGCTAAATTCAAATGAAAAATCTAGCATTTTTCAAAAATCAATATCTAGTAAAAGAATATTTTTTCTGTAAATTTTCGATTTTCAATAGGATTTTAGTGTATTAGAAAAGTATTACTTATTTTTTTCCAGTTAGTGTGCTCACTTAAAAATTAGGGGTCATAGCTTATTCTGTATTATATTTTTTAAATGTTTTATGGTACTTTTTAACAACGAAGAAACTGAAAACCTTTTTAGTTTCAGTATATGTGTAAAATAAAGCTCAGAAAGAGTAAATTTAATGTAAATAGCCGGTAAAAAATAATATTTCAGCAAATATCCTTCCTTTTAAAGCATGCTAAAATAAGTGCATATATATATATACACGTGTAAGGTCGTAGCACATTACACGATGTTCAAAAGCCATAAAATAAATTCCGAAAAATAAGAGCTAGTATGGAAAATAATCGTTAATTAATTTATGAATAGGTAGAATTATATTACGGTAAGAAAATCTGCTTGGTAAAAACTATAATTTGAACTAATGAGATTTAAATTTGCTTATTAGGATGAAAAACAGAGAAAAACCGATTTGTCAACAAATTAGCTTTAAAACGCCAAATATTCAGGCAAAATCTTCGGAATTTTCGGAGCGGATAACGGACAAAAACAGAAAAAAGTCTCTAATTTTCTTTATACAGTTTTTTTTTCTGTGGAAAATTTGTTTTTCTTCTGTAGTATTTACATTTACTTTTTACAGCGCGTGTAAAATGGGCAAAAACTCACTATATTATGTTTTCACGTATTATGACTTAATGGTTTGATGGCCTTACTTTGTAATATATAATATTTTACGGCAGAAAAGATTTTGCGAATGATGCACCCAAAGTGCAGGCATTTTTTAACGTAATTTGACCCAGAATTTTTTAGACTTTAATGAATAGTTGGACAAATCCGGTTGAATGGAAAAAACTGGGCCCTGTCACATTTTATTCGATTGCTGCAGCCAAAAAAATCGGAACAAGGCAGACTAATTTTAATAGCCTTTATGTTGTAAACATTTCATCAGTCTATCTAATTTATAATCTTAAATATACTAAATTTTAGTATGGAACACTGAAATATATGAAAACTACTGTGCCCATTTCAGTTTTCTTGACCTTAGTCGCTGGGGTGCAGGAGCAGACTTTCCGGTTAGGTGGTCAGCCGGAAGCGGAACCCTCAATGCTTAGTTCTCAACCATGCTTGGTACTCATTTATGGACCCACTGATGGGAAGAAATTCTGAGCGAACCTTGCTCGGCCCCAGATTGAACCCAGGACCTGTGGCGAGAGAACGCGTAGTGCTACCACTCAGCCACCGGGGGTCCCTTGCATGTATAGTGCTTAAAAATAACTTGACGTTAAATCATAGTATTGTACAAGTTGCCTGTTGAAATGTTTGTAGGTGTCAAGTTAAAACACAATGACGTTTTATTCTGTTATTTGCAGCATCAGACTAAATATTTAACATCATACTGAAGTATTATGCTAAATTTAACTATTATTTCAAGTTAAAAAAGGTTTAATCTTTAGTAAAAGGTCTTGTTGAAGCAAAGTATCATATAAATTTGCTGTCACCTCAATCAAATTTGAGGGCGTCAAACATAAACACGATAGAGTGTAAGTTTCGTGTAACTTCGTTTATATGTTTCATTTTTGGTTGATATTAGCAACGTTTACCAGGTCTTCTATGTTATGTTCTGATGAGCTTATTTACGCGTTTAAATTTGTATATTTGCAAAATTGTGAGCTTTTAAATTCGTTCCCTATGATCAGTTTTGACGCAAGTCTGTCTTTTATATGTTTTCTTTAAAAATTTATTTCCACGTGTAAATTAGTGTTCGCTATTAAAAAAAAAAGAAGAAAAATTGTAAATATGCAATTTACAACTTAAAAATTAAGCAGTTTTAATTACAAGTATGACAGGAATTTCTAAGTCAACTCATGTCATGCATGCAAGAACAAAGCTCTAAGTCGATAAAACCAGCTTTTCTTTTTCTATAAGTATATAAAATTTCTTTATTAATTTCCATGATTTATTAATAACACATGAAAGTAGAAAACATTGAGAATACAATAAATTAGTATTAAAAAAACATAAACATGGAGTTTTTTATTGACCGTTATACAATCACTACCTAACAAATCTTAAGACTCGGTAATTTCATAACACAACTTGTGCTTCAAATAATGTACAGAGTCTACGATCTTCAACCCTTAGGAATTGACAGGCCGATTACCATCGAACTTCTTTCCCCAAACAAGGTCCAGTGGATCTTAATTGCTCAGTTGCTTACTTAAGACAGAAGGAACAGAAGCAACAACTCAGAAAAGTTCTAGCCAAGATAATGAAGTCTATACCATGGTAACGCGCCAACAACAGCGGGTAAACTAAACAAAAGCAAAGTCTGATCGATAATAACGTTGGTACCCCCTCCCCCTCAACCATTCCAGTGTCCTTGCAACGAATGACTGCTTTGGCAAACCTATATTCGTAAAGCGACAACCTGAAACGACAGAATATATACTTGGCGTGTAGGGGAGGGTCGCCAAAGAGAATGAGGGGGCGGGGGAATAGGATGGCGTATTCTTATCGAGTTCCATCTGATAGGGGAAATAACATCCATGCCTTTCCATACTTGGTAATCTGACTCCGGCCTTAATTAATGTTGTATTGTCACTATGCAGTAGTATTCATGACTTTCGCTTTATTTATGTCGCATTGAATATCAGCTCCAGGGGAATATCGATCTTCGAAATATTAAAATAAACATTCTTTATGAAAGGTACTTGTTGATTTTCACAACTGATCCTCAGGCAACCTTGGAGGTGATATATTAAAATTGCGAACTTTTAATGAAGCCAGAGATAGGAGAACAAGAGGCATTTAATGGTGATTATTTTTAAGTTGAATATTTAGTGGAAATTTTGTCTCACACTTATGAAAATGAGTAAGGCGAGTAGCTAAGAAATTTAATATGGGGTTCTTAAAGGAGTTCTAATTAAACAGGAGAAGGATGTGTTTTTAGAACAAGACTACACTGCCAAACATGGTAACGTGCTTTACAAAAATAAATGCTTGCATTTAGAATCACTGATTTTATTATTGATATATAAAATGCGTATTCAATTTAAAAAATTGCTTTTTTTTGTCATTTTAGTTTTGTAAAAGAAGTAAAAAATCTAATTTTTTTTCATTTAATGCGTGGTTTAAAATTTTTCTTTATATCAGGAATAAAACGAGAATAAGAATAAAACAAACAAGGAGTGGTTGAAATGGAAAAAATAAACAATAATCTTTCAAGCAAATGGAATAAACTAAATTATAAATACTTTTGTTTATTATGACTGCCTTTGAATAGCTAAATCAATGTTTAACTGTGTTTTTTCTTTACTTCACTTCGTATCGTTACTTTCGTAGTGCTTTTTTTTTTTTTNTTTTTTTTTTTTTTTTTTTTTTTTTTTTTTTTTTTTTTTTTTTTTTTTGTCTTTTTTAAAACGTTATTAGAAAAAAAACTATGTCTTACAGGAAATCTCAGTTTTTAAAACTATTTTCATAATGATAATTTAAGCAATAATCGATAAATAAAAAATGCTGAAATTTGTTTACACTATATTTCAGAAATTTATTTTGTCTTGAAAAACAGTAACTTATAGCATAAAATCATATCTAATTCTATATAATTTCATAAAACAGAAAATGCTATTTTTTAAAAAGTAAAATACAAAAAACTCTTTAATAGATGGAAAAATTTAAAAGAAAATATTAAAAATGAGCATGTGCTGTAGATTGTTTTAAAATTGTAAGCATAACGTAAAACAATAAATACCCTAAAGACGTGCACACACTATTTTGGGGCATACTATTTTATATTTTGTTTAAAATAATAAATATAATAAAAAAAAAGTTTTACGAGTATTCAGAGAAAATCTCAGTATTTGAGCGGTTTTTCCACAAAAATAATCGCAACATGCCAAAAAATAAAGTTAAGTGCAGACAGCCATTCCTGTAATGGGTAGAAGACAAACAATAAATTTTGCCTTCTCGGTTGCACAGAATACAAATAGGACTGGGAGCTTTGAGATCTCTCTTTATAGTATTATCTTTTCCCATTCACATTCACTTGTTTGACCGCCCCACCATTTTCACGAAGCTCAGAAAAATTTAGTTTCTTTCTCCTTCTGGCTTACCAACTTTCTTTTGAGCCTAATTTTCTATGAAATGGAGCAATTGAGTCGGTTTTGCAGGAAAAACAATTTGTTTCCGACTTGACTTCTTTATTACAGCACATGGTTTTAAGAGCTTGTGCCAGTAAATGAGAAGAATATTTACTTCGAGACTTTAAATTCGATTTGCATTTTGATAATTTATTTAACTTGAAAGGGTTAATATTCTTTTCTAGTGGTGCAAAAGAAATTTAAAAATAAAAATTTTCCACAATTTTAAGATTTCGGCAACAAAATAAAATAAAGAGCTGTCGTACATCTTCTTAGAATTAAAATAAATAAATAAAGATTTTCGTATTTATTTTGAAAAATACCTTAAAAAAATATTTTTAAATTTCTTTTTAAAATTTTTATATTTTTATATTTGAATATTATTCTAAAAAATAATGATTCTCCTAAAACGATATTTTTTTTAAAATAATGAATAAATAAATATTTTTTCTTATTTTTTAAGGAATTTTTTCCCTGCTACATTGTTCCGAAAATGCTCAACTAATTTTTTATTTCATTTCACATGTACTTGAATACTTGATTTTATTGCAGAGTATTCAAGATTTGCCTTATTTTTACAGAAAATATAAATTATATCATTGGATTGTATTATTGTGCTATTTTATATGTAAAAGTTATTTTTTAATCTATTTTGCAAACAAGGCAGTCAACTTTATACACTTTCGGAGAAAAAAATTTCTTGTAGTAGATAAGTTTAGGTTTTAATCTATGATTCCTTGTTTTGTTAGGTTTACATTAAGTTATTATCCACACCGCTACACATAAATGATCAAAAAGTTCATATGAAACACCACTTTTGCCAGCTCTCTAGTATTAAGGCTTTATAAATAGTGGTAAAATTACCACAAATTTTTAAAAGTTTTTTTTAATTGTTTACCGCTCTATAAGACATTTTGCAGGACACGGAATATTCATGGAAATTCCGTAAACAAAAATAGATTTAGGTTATGTGCGTATATTAACAAAGTATTATTCAACAAAGAGGTGATAAGTTTTTCTTTTAAATTTTTGAAGAATGCTGTTGGTTTAGGATAAGAATCGAGTAATTTGTAAAATGTAAAAACTAAAATGAGGTAACCGAATAAATCATTTCTAAAAACACATGAATCAGCTATATAAGTACAGAAAACCTTTTAGTTAAAGGTTTTAGTAATGTTTTCGATGAAAATTCAAATACCCTTTATATAACCCAGGATACCTTGAATTACAAATAAAAGCTAAAATTTTCTCATGCATAAAACCTTCAGATTTATTTAAAGACTATAACTTTAATCGAATATAATTACAGATAATTAATTTAAATTTATGATGAAAATATACATGTATATGAAAAATGAATTATCTAATAAACTTCTTTTTAATCTCTACTGTTCAATCATAATATTTATTTTCTGTAATAATTATTTTATTGTCTATCTCAAAAGAATGCCATACTGCACTTTAAATGAGTCTGGAAATGTAGTATCAGACTTTCAGATTTATTTAAAGACTATAACTTTAATAGAATATAATTATAGATAATCAATTTAAATTTATGATGAAAATATACATGTATATGGAAAATACATTATCTAATAAATTTCTTTTTAATCTCTACTGTTCAATCATAATATTTATTTTCTGTAATAATTATTTTATTGTCTATCTCAAAAGAATGTCATAAATTGCTAGCCATACTGCACTTTAAATGAGTCTGGAAATTTAGTATACTCTGTCAGCCAAGCGCAGGAATGTTCTAAATTTTAAAATAGCTCTCTGCTTTCTAATTACCAAAGTTAACTTCATTAATTATCTCAACGTAATGAAGGAGATGCCACAATGCCTTCCAAATATTTCTGAATTAATGTTGAAAATACTTAAATCGCGCAGACGTTTATCTAAGCGAAATTACTATGCACAAGTTAATTTGTTACCGTTTATGTACTTCATCGCCATTTTAAATCCTTTACTGTTTATTTTCTAATTGTAGTTTTTAATGGAAACACTTTCGTTTAAATTAAATGTGCTTTATTTATAAAATATTGCAAAATGTATCAAATTGAATAGAAATGAAATGCATAGCCTTCTATGCTGAGTAAAAGTTTAGAGAAATAATAACATCGCGAATCTTATTTTTTCAGTTATATATATATATTTTTACTCCTTTTATCTTGAGGAAGTGGCGTGATCATCATTTTGATAAATATTAACCATATGGAGTAACTATGCATATCTACTTAAATTTCAAAAATGAAGGATAAATTAGATACTAAAAACGAACGAGTTGGATGCGTGATAAATATTTTTCTTGTGTCAAAGACAAGCTGCACAAATAAACAGTTTACTTCATCCCTCTTCGCTATCGCTCACCAACCGCGAAAAACACTCAGTTAGTTCTTATCGTGTCGGGATATAATATCAAGTTGTTCCACTTTAAGATGATCGTATTTACTAATTTAAAATGGATTCATAGAGATGCCTACTAACAAAGTTGAAATCGAAAGCAACTTCGCAATGAAAAAAAAAAAAACATTGAATAAATAAAACGAAACGAGCTGTCCGTATTTTCTGAAGCAGTTTCACTATTTTCATTAAACGAATTGCACTAAAATGTTGGAAAAAGTCACCAATCATTTGTAAATGCTTATTGGTTGAAAACATAAACCGCAAAGAAAAGAAAAAATGAACTTAATTATCATTCTAGTTCTCTGCATATTTTTTATATAATCACTTATATCAAATTCACAAATTAAAATAGAGAAAGAGAAGCGCGCACGTTGCAAGTTTTCTGACAAGCAACGGTAATGTTTCGCATAGGGATAATTTTTGGATGTACGTACAGAACCCGTTATCCGGAAATCAGAAAACCGGAAAACCAAAAAACCGGAACGAAATTCGATAAATTTTCCCAAAATTTAAAAAAAAAAATAATTTTTCTTCATAAGATTTTATAATTTTTCTTTCTTTTTTGAAAGATGTTTACCTTACCATCATTTTGGAAATAATCATTAGTGTATTACTTCATCGTTTTTTCTTCTTTTTAAGATTATTTCCAAACATTTTTTTTTATTGGGTTTAACAATAAGAAAAACGGCTTTTTGTAGCGATTCAGAAAACCGGAAAAATCAGTTATCCGGAATAGTGATGGTCCCGATCATTCCGGATAATCGGTTCCGTACTGTAATTCCATGTGTATAATCTTATATTGACATTATAGAATTAGTTTTTGTGTATTGACATACAAAGCATTAGAAGTTATCATCGTTTAAAGATTATACCAACCCTTAATGCGGATTTATAACTGCCTATTTTTTTAAAAATATTCTCTTTATCAATAAATTTTAAGAATTACCTATGCTACTAAACTCAGAGTGTACTACTATCATTACTAGTATGGGTATTTTTATGCGAAGCATATTATTTAGAAAATAGCAACAATATATATTATCTTTATTAATGCTGCTGCATTTTCTATTGGTATAAATCTTAATAGCTTTACTAACTGAAACTATATCATGGAAATTCAATTCTCTGAACAACCTATATCATATCATCTGCCTTTTTTTACCACTCTTTTTTGAATTATAAAAAATGATCTGTATTTTTAAAATAAAAATAATAAGAAAAAATAAAAAAATATTACAATTAATTTAAAATTATCAAAATTAATAATAAATTAAGAGTTATAAAATTACAGGATTTTATTATATTTTAGAAAGAGTAGTTTTGGGATTTATATGTTTTTTTAGCAAATGTGCTAAACATTTATTTTTATATTGAATCTATTTTCACATAAAAAGCAGTTGCAATATAAACCTTCTCGTTTGAAAATCATCACCTATATTTGTGTTAGAATAAAATATTATTTACTTTTATAACAGTAGATATTTTTAAACGACGATTCTTAAAAGTTACTGAATACATTATTTAATGCTTAAGGTTTAATTTTACAATGATGAAAATTTTAGTGAAATAAAAAGTTAATTAATATTCTTTTCGAAAAAGAATATAAATTGAAAAAAAAATGGTAAAAAATTATCTTATCGATTTTATTAATGGAACAATTTAGTTCCATTTATCTGAATGGTAATTTCTTTTTAAAAACAAATGCGAACTCTATTTTTTTCTGCCGTTTTATTAGAAATTTCTTTTCTATTGATCTTATTTGATCAATATAAAGTGCAAAGAGGAAGAAGAAAAGAAATTGCTGAGTAAAGCGGTTTTCCATTAAGTAGATACTTTTGGCAAAAACGCTATTGAATAACGGAAATTGTAAGTCAGCACCGAGTGAAATATAAAATTATCTACGTAATCATCGTCACTCATTAAAAGATAAAAAAAAATCTGTAATTAGAATTTTTACATTGTTCACTTCATATTCACTTCATTTATTTTCGATACACGTGCGTAATTGAGTTTGGCGAAATTATTTATTAATTTAGAAAAAGGAGAAAACTTACTTTGTAAAAATTGGTTATAGTTTAGTAAATATGGAAAATGTTTTATGAACCCCAATTTCAAATATATTGTAATAATGCTTTTAAATATGCAGTTTTTGATTAGCTTATAATTTCAAAGGGCAGATTTTTATTGTAAATAAATTACTTTTTTGCTCTTATTTCGGAATTCACTTTAAATTCTCTATATTAGGTACCTGTTTAAATTATAATTTCCAAATGTCCCCATCAGTGGGGTAATTTTTTATGACATTAAAAAATAATTGACTTTAAATGTTTTCCTGTATTATTAATGCTATTACATATTAATTATTTCAGTACACCACATACTATCATTATCCAAAGCTTAACCAAAAATATTCAGATCACTCACTTGGCCAAACTCAGAGGTTGTTTGATTTGTTTATACTGGTCTTAATATAGTTTAAAAGTTCTAGCACAAATCTTAATCATTCTGCAAATCTTCTGCATTCTACCTAATCTGCATTAATAACACTGCTATTACAAATTATATTCATTCACCGACTGGAATTTGAATTAATACCACTGCTGACACAAATTATAGTCATTCACCGACTCACTTTGAAATAATAATACTGCTAACACAAATTATACTCATTCATCGATTGCAAACTGCATTAATAGCACTGCTAACAAAAATTATATTCATTCACCAACTGCAATCTGCATTATATCACTGCTTACACAAATTATAGTCATTCACCGACTCACTTTGAAATAATAACACAGCTAACACAAATTATACTCATTCACCGATTGCAAACTGCATTAATATCACTGCTAACAAAAATTATATTAATTCAGCGACTGCAATCTGAATTAATCAAACTGTTTACACAAATTGTTTTCAGTCACCGACAAAATTACTCTATTGCTACTATTTTAGCTGTGTGATGGTATTTGTTTCTCTGTATAATGTAAGGATGTATTAGAATAAATTAAAACGTATTTAACAAACCCTAGTCCCATCTGAAAACTTGAAATAACAGTCAAAAAGCAGTTAATCCAATTTANGTCATTCACTAACTGCAATCTGCATTATACCACTGCTTACACAAATTATAGTCATTCACCGACTCACTTTGAAATAGTAACACAGCTAACACAAATTATACTCATTCACCGACTGGAATTTGAATTAATACCACTGCTAACACAAATTATAGTCATTCACTAACTGCAATCTGCATTATACCACTGCTTACACAAATTATAGTCATTCACCGATTCACTTTGAAATAGTAACACAGCTAACACAAATTATACTCATTCACCGACTGGAATTTGAATTAATACCACTGCTAACACAAATTATATTTATTCACCAACTACAATCAGTATTAATAAAATTGTTCACAAAAATTATATTAATTCAGCGACTGCAGTCTGAATTAATAAAATTGTTTACACAAATTGTTTTCAGTCACCGAAAAAATTACTCTATAGCTATTATTTTAGCCGTGAGATGGTATATGTTTCTCAGTGTAATGTAAGGATGTATTAGTATAAATTAAAACGTACTTAACTAAACCCTAGTCTCCATCTGAAAACTTGAAATAACAGTCAAAAAGCAGTTAATCTAATTTATGAGTAAACAAATTATTTTTTAAAATTAAATAATCGCCTCATGTACCCACTAAAAAAATCGTATAAGTTAATAGAGAAAAATATATAATTTTAATAATGCCTATTTCTCTTCTGTTACAGAAATTGTCTCTCAGTGAAGCTAAGCAAAGGCTACAAATACACAAATAATGACTTCTTAGTAATTATATATATATTATAAAGATATTATTACGACATGATGAAGATATATTTTAAATACTGTTATTTGAATTAGTGCAATTAGTTATTAAATTAAAAATAATGAAATAAACATAGTTTTGCGAATTAAGTAAATGAAATAAAGTCAGTACAAGAAAGATACTAAGTTTTAAATTTCGATAAGAGTTTCTTTATGAACCACATTCTTTAAAAAGCGTTTCCACGTCATCAGAAAAAAATCAATTTGTACATCAACAAAACTAAAAGAAACAGCATAAATAATCCAAAAAATAAACAGCTCACATATAATAAATTCAAAATGTTTAAAATAATACTTTTCTTCGATATTGTTCAAAAAATTATATTGTTTCCTTAGCTTAGTTTTGAAGATTTTTTCAGGTAAATTTTTGGGCGTATGATTATTTGAAAGTGATGATATTGAAAACCGATGAATGTCAGAGGTTGTTTAGAAAATTATATATTGCCTCTGTAATCATAACTGTTTAAAGGTTGCAGAAATTAGATTTATTATTTAACAGCGAGAAGTATTTTGAATAAAATTGAAATGAAAAAGTTTGAGTTTATAAACAAAAGGAAATTTTGTCACAAAAGCGAACGTTATAAGATAATACTTACTGCATTTAATAAGATAACACTTACATTTCATCAATTCAAAAAAAAAAATTAAGTTAGTAAGTTTAGAAACAATGATTGTGTATTGAATGTTCATTGTTAAAATGGTAATTTTTTGGAGAAGAAAGATCATAAATTAATTATAATTTTCAGCAAAATACTTTTTTAAAACAATTTGGGATAAAAAAAAATTTTCATCAAACTAAATGCGTTTTCTCAGAATATGAAAAAAAATTATATTATTTCAAAGAATTTACTAAGTTAAAAATATTTATTAAATTAAATTATAAGAGATCAATCCCATTAAAAAAAGAGAATTTCGGCAAATATGAACATTTTAACAAATGGAATATAAGTAATAATAATGTTCATCCGATATTTCTTTTGAATCAGCTGCATAATTGATCAAACAAAGTGAAGTGTCATAAAAGCATTTTTTCAAGGAAACAATTGATTAGACTTACTATTTATCATAGAAATTTTTTAATGAAGTTAGTAAAAGAACTAAAAATGATGCAAAAAAGCTTAATTTAGAAATTTTTTGAGCACAAATTAGTAGTGAAAAACTGTAATAATAAATATAAAGATTGTTGCTTTATAACTGAATATTTGTTCACAGAGAACGTAAATTAGACGCTTCTTTTACCAGCCAAATTATCTCGAAACAGTTACTAATCATGAAAAATTAATAATAAAAATAAAAATAGTTGTTTGAAATCCAAATATTTAGTGAAAAACAGTAGAAAAAGACTTAAAACAATAAGTTTAATTATGAAGAGATATTTATTTCTGAATTACTGCTTAAATAAATAAGAAAAGAGAAATAAATTATATTATATGCGAATTCTAAATTTTGCTCGGTGATAAATTGAAAAAAAAAAAGAAAAAACATCTCGAATAAAGTTAATTGAGAAAACACTAATAAAAGAAAGTTTACTTTTCTTTTACGAAATTTATCGACATACTTTCAAGCAAAGAATAATTTTTAAAATAATTTTATGAAGATACAATTTTCAGAATAAATGATAAAAATAGCTTATTTTCTTAGTGTATTTTAAAAGTTAAATAATGTTAATAAAAACTCGTGTTGGAAAGTTTTTACACTGTTATACTGTATTAACAGAGTTAAAGCTTTGAAACAGTAAAATTCTTTAAATATTATGTCAATATTAATAACTCAACTTTAGATTACTGAAGTGCTATTTATTTTTCTACATATCATAATTATCGCTAGAAAAAAAAGATAAAATGGATTAAAATGCTTAATTTGTTTTCTTTTCGTTCTTTTCATTTTATAGTAAAGGAGAAAGAATACACTTTTTCTATTTAGTTATTCTGTTTCAATTTAGTAATAAGTGAACTAAAAGAGATTGAAGACATGAAATACAATAAATACCGCGATTTATAATGTAACTATTAAATTATTTTTTAACCAAGTTTAATCAAATACTGTTTTGGAAGTCATGATTTTATCGCTCATTATAATAAGATAACTGATTAAATCAATAATATGAAGCCCATTATTTAATCATTGATGAAAAATAATTCCAAAAACTATTAGTTCGAAGTTTATCATAGTTGAAAGATTCATAAAACTTTAATTAAGTTAAAAATATAATGAAAAATAATTATGAACAAGTATTTATGAACAGAAAATTTAATAAAATGCTGTGCACTATGTTAAATTAGTACGATGTCAAGTTAAAACAAGTTAAACAAAATGTATGAAATTCTCGTTTATTTTATGCTAAAATAATTAGAATGATAGTATTTTATAAGTGTTGCTAATATTTACTTATTATTATTTAATTGGATACCATGAATAGTAAGTTGTAAATTAAACAGCAACTATTGACTTTTCTTCATTTAAAATTAAACCAAGATTGTATTTATTAAAAAGTTTTAAGAATTAAAGTTTTGCTTCACTAAAATTAATATCGGAGAGTATTTAAACTGGTTATTGACGAGTATGAAATCCATTATTTTTTTGCTAATTACCCTTTAATTATATAACAATCTCAAAAGTACTTGAGGCAGAATAATTAAAAAAATTCCGACATAAAAGGAGGATTATTGACAGACTATTAACAGATTTATTTTATGGGTTTGATTGCTTCACAAAAATATACCTATTGTCTAAAATTGACAAAATATCGATTAAATAATACTAATCTTTTGATTTATGCATGAAACATTTGTCAAAAATGAGCAAGCAAAAAAAATCTTATTGCTTTCGCGAGAATGACGAAAGTTCTTTTTTTTTTGCATAAGTTAATAAATTGCCTTTAGAAAACAGCTAAAGTATATAAATATCAATGAAGTAGTATATATTATCAATAGCAAGCACAGTACAAAAATGCTATTCATATAACCCTGAAATTTAAATCTTAGAACACGATTCTTATTTACTTCCAGAAATATTTCTGTTGCAAAATCTAAGTAGCACTGAAATGCACAAATGCGTGAAAGATAGTATTAAAGAAACATCATTAATTTATCAAAATCTAAATAAAAGTTTAGATATAGATTTAATGATGATGAAGGAATTCGATAAAAGACATAAACATTGTAAAGCGATTTAGGAAAAAAATGGATTCAGAAATGGGTAATTAACTTAGAATTGATTCAGCAACTTCATAAACATAAAATAACGAAACATAGCGAAAGAAATGAAAAATCAAAACAAACGTAATAAAAATAACAATATCGTGCCCTTCAGTAGAGTCACGTAGATTCTTCTTCCAGAAATTGCAAACTCAGCCAAAAAATTGACATATGACATTTTTCTCGTTTTGTTGCCTTCTTGCATTGTTGATTTTTTGTATTGTACATTTACGACGATTTTTATTTGTACGACATAAATTTGAACAGTTTACGTCAATATACATTTTTCGTTTTTAGGAGCTTGAATTTTAATGAATCTTTTGTGAAGTTTCAACGAAAAAGATAGAGAATGCTCTAAAACATTATTAGTGTATTTGTAGAATTCTTCTTCCTCTTATTTTTTTTAGAAAATATACACAAATAGAAAACGGAACTTGAATATACAAGGGTTGTCGAGTTAATAGAAGATAGCAAGGTGTTCCATAATTCTACCAACAAATCCAGAGGGGTTAAAAAAAGGCATAAAGATGATTAAAACCTAGCACAGAACATAGAATTGCAAACCATGCCGAGAGGGTGAAACTTGCAAGAAACCTATAGATCGATCGTCCCAAAACCCATAAATCTATATTTAAATTGAATTGCATTTAAAAAATAAATTGCAAATATATTTATCAAGAAGTTTAAATTTTTGACAATTTAAGTCATTCCGGCAGAAACACATTAAATTGGTAATAAAACTTTTTTTTATATGTTTTTAAAAATTTAAAGTACATTAGTCACACACACTACTGAAGTAAATTGAATATTCCCATTCCAATATTTTTTTTCTACGTTAGTTTAAATTTTTAATATTTCTTGCATTTTACAGTTAATATATTTTTCTTATAAATTTAGAGTTAATTTTGAAGTCAATATTTGCTTTGCTAAGAATTTAAGCATTTTTAGCTAATATGTAGTATTTACTTAAGATAACAACAAAACGTTTTATCCCTGCTGAGAAATATTGTTTGTTAAAAAAAAACTCTTCCTTTAAATTTTCGAATAAATGAACTTGTAAACATCTTTGGTCCTAATTGGCTATTAGAGTGATGAAAAATGTTTGAAAGCTTAATTTTATAAGTTTTGAACACACTTTTTTCCTTCAATTATGCTAAAAACTATTTTTTAAATAATGATTTACACCTTATTTCAGAGTTTGGTCGTTACCCGAACTAATTGCTTTTGCAAAGAAACCTTAAACTGAATAAAATTGATTAATTTATGTGCAAAAATATGGATCTAAAAAATTCTTTTATAAATGAAACAGGGGAAATATATTGCACTTTAAATAAATAAATTCTATCCTTAAAAATGAGTTTAATGTTAAGTAATAACAAATATGTGGAGTATTTTATAAAAATATATATTTGCTTTGGAATAGAAATAAAAATGGGACATTCTATGTGGATAAAGTAGAATAGTAACATAAAATAAGTAGAATAGTAATAAAAAATAATGTTTAATTTCGGAAAGACTTTTTAGGTAAAATATTGCAAATAATTATTTTGCTTCGTACTTTGCTTTGTAGAAAATTTATTAATTCTTTGCATACTCGCCCTGTAAGACTCTGCATGCACAGGGTGTTCGGAAACCACAGTCTTTGCTACATATTTTCAGAATCCTCATTCAAAAATGAAATAAAAATGCCTGTTTTGGGTTTCAAGATAATATTTAATCTGGAAAAAAAACACAATCAAAATTTAACAAAAGTGAATCTGAAGAAAAAAGTGAGTCTGAAAGTATCAAAAGTTGTCATATCACCTGAGTAAACAAAGAGCATGCAAGACGGTTGTTGAAAGTGATAGCGAACGAGATAATTATAAGCATTTTGATCTTTTTCAAGTGTTACCAAATTTTATCATGTATTACAAAGCTAATTTTGCTAAAATTATTATCAAACCATTTTTTTAAAAATTACCGAGCATTTTTGAGCTAAAAGCATTTTAAATATTTTAGTAGTTTTGACAATACTTTTTTCCTCACCGGTTTTATCTCGATAAATGCATATTATGGGAACTAAATCATGTAATGATAGGTTTCTTATACCCGATCTCAAAAGCTAATGATTGCATGATTTTTTTTAACTTCTTCCTGTGAATCGGGAACAGGTTTTTTCCTTCGTTTTGATCATTTTGAAAGCGAAGTTTTTCAAAAATGTTCTTTTACATCTACAGATAGCACTAAAAAGATAAGACTTCACCATCGATACTGTACAAGGACACTATTAATAATGAACGAATAGGAAAAGTTTTCAAGATATCGCGCAGTTGCGCACAACCTTAGTCTGTTTCAATTATTTCATATGACTAATAGTGACGACACTATGCTTTTGGTGCTCTTTGGAAAATAAATTTGTTTCTTAAAAATGTCCAGATAAATTCGTTTTTACAATAATAAAAGAAATCAGTTTTTATTTATAATTGAAATAAAAAATTGCAAATGTTATTCGCTTAGTTCGTGCATCAAAGGCACTTCATCACACCATTTAGAAACTCATGATGTAATGACGCATCCATAAATACATTATATGCACTTATATTGGTTACATCCTCACTTTGTTTTAATATTTTAAAATGTCAAAGCTTAGAACTTATAACGGGAGATACAGAAAGGACGGGAAAGTTCTTCCACCCAACATCTCAGTAGATCAAATCAAAAGTAATAGAAAGCAACTTAAGGCAAGGTGAGATCCATTAATGGGTATTTATCAAAGATGTAGTTTATTGTTGTTCATGCCTATTGCATAAACTAATGAAAATAGGCATTATTTTTTAAAGAATTTGGAGAAAGGTAATGCTTTAAGGACTTTACAGAACTATTGCATTTATTTAATGAATATAAATTTTTAGATAAATGATAAAGGTAATTACAAAAATGTAATCTATTCATAGAATTTTAATTCCACTCAAGCGCATTTATATGAAATGGAAGTTAACCGTTAGCTTTATTAAGAAAAGGATTAAATGATTAAAATTTAAAAAAAATGCTTGAAAATAAAAAGCTAAACACGTCATTTATATTATGGCATTACACCGTAGTTTCCTAAAAGTTCATTCCAGAAATGAATAAATATGCTAACGTGATATTATTTATGGTGAAATTATATGTATCAAAAGAAAAAAATCTCACTCAATTATTTCAAAAAAGTGGTTAGTAACTGAGAACGACATTTTACGAAAATTCTCAAATTGTTTTTCCCCGATCGTAAAAAAGTTATCCATTAGAAAAAATTTGAATATTTGTAGGCTTTATAGTAAGCATTTACTACAGAGTTTTGTTCCAAAAGGATTGGTGCCAACATAGTTTGCCAACCGATTATCCATTTTGACATTTTCAGCTGTGTCTTAACTCGTTCGCGATGGCTTAAAGATTACCTGCTTGTTTACATTTCTGTTGTTTTAACTAAGATAATGTGAACTAGGATTAAGTATGTAACACATAATTCAAAAGGCATTAGTTTCTATTTAAGAATAGCCATTCAATATTAAAAGCAGCTGGTGAAAATTACTGGGTTTTCTTTTTTTAAAGGCTCAAAAAATGCGAAGTACAATTCAGTTGTCTATTTTAATTCAAATTTATTTCATGTTATAATGATATAAAATTTTTATTTTAAACTTACATGATTATTTTACTGTAAATGATTACAGTTATTTTTACACATTTCACAATTGAATCCCTCCCTGACAATCAACTGTAGTTTTGATATGATCAAAAATATATGTAAAAAATTTTAACATTTAGACTAATAAAACTTTTTTATTAATAAAAATATTTAATATTATTACTTTCAACACAATATAAATCCCCACTGGAGAAACGATTTTAATATTGTTTAGTAAATATATGATGGAAAAGAATCAGTTATCAAAATGATGAAATAATAATCAAATTAAGAAACGTTTATGAATTAAACAGTTTATTCTGAAAAAGCCACAATATTAACAACAGTTTCTAAAAACTTTAAACATATTCATCATTATACTGATATTTTTTATTCAAAATTTTAATAAAGTCATAAATTATTTATAAATGATAATGCGTAAATTAAAAAATATTGACAGCGACGTATTAATTCTTACAGAATTCTATTATCCTTAATAAAGATACAAAAATGTTTTGAATTATGACCCTATTAAGTTTCTTTTAAAAATGTTTCTCTATTAAGTACTTTCACTTTTTGATAAAAGATTATAAATTACTTTAATAAGCTAATTTAATATTTGTGTCAATTCTTCACTTTCAAAATAATGGAGTAAAATTAATTCCCTGAATATCTTAATAATATATAACTTCCCCTAAATTAACTTATATAACTTCAAAGACTAAATTTTTACATTCCATTAAATTTATTTCATTATAAATATATTTCCTAAATTTGCATAAAATAAGTCTCGACTAAAAATTAAAGTAGTGATTTTTATAACTATGTTAAAAATTTTTTGCACCTATTTTATCATTTAAACAATTATAGTTAGTTAAAGTAAATGCATATCTGTTAACTAAATAAGGCTATTGTTCAGCACCTTAAATAGTTCTAATAAAATATCTTGGTGATAGTTTAAATAATTCATCTTTTAAGATCCTATGATTAAATAACTTTTTAAAGGTCATTAACAGACGATAGATAATTGTTTCAATTATTAAAAAGACAAATAAGACATAAGATTATAAAGACAAATAAACTGATATTATTTGAAATTATATCTTTCTTCAGATAATATAAATATGCTAACAATAATAATGTCATAAATATATGCATTTTTGCTTTTATATTTGCTATTTTATTATTTTACGAATATATATATATAT
>NC_092210.1:84036967-84053937 GCF_043381705.1 Parasteatoda tepidariorum | reverse complement strand
TTTTTTTTTTAAAGTTTAGAATACTTTTTAACCTATCGACAATTTTTCTATATTAAGAAGAATAAGTAATATCCCCTACATCTGAAGACTGTATTTAATTTACAACCTTTTTAGCAGTTTTCTTGTAGTAGCCGTACATACATGTATTGTGATACAGTTAAACCTACATAACCCTTTACAACTGAAAATTATCTTCCAAGAATGCGAGCTTCATTTTGATAGTCTACAATGGTAGGAATGCAGAAGGAGTTTATGAACAGATAAGTGCTGAAGTTCTATAATTGGGGAATGGGTAGTTGTCACTCATGGTTAATTATTAGTGTTTACAGTGCTTGGAATCTTAAATCTTGGAATAAAATTCTTAACAGAAAAACAAACGAAACTGAAGTTTCTGAACCAGTAGATCATTCGGATGAAAAATGATGAAATTGTTGCTGAAATTTTGAATGAAAATCGAAACTGCACGCAATTCATTAGATATTGCAATGAATTGGCTAGAACGTCAAAAATGATGTTGATCCAGTTCAGTTGATTTATTTAAAAAGAATAAGGGATATATGACTGCTAAAAAAAAAAACGCATCTTCTTTGAAACGAAATTTTTGCTGAATTTCTTTCACAATGGAAAATAATAAAAAATGTGGTAAAATCAGTAATTTACAAAAAAATTATAAAAAACTGAAATATGTATGATAAAAATAATTCAAAATGAAAAAAAAATTTAAAAAAATTTAATTTAAAAATTGAAAAAAAAAAAACTTTTAAACACGCCAGAGCTACTTTAGATAGTACTGCCAGTCCTAAGCCTACAAAAGGTGCGAAGGGAAGTTAGTGCAGAAATAATAATCATTTACACTAGATTTTAAACAACTTTCCAATTATCCGAACTTTTCATTATCCGAACCATGTTCGGTCCCGAGCAGTTCGGATAATCGGCGCTCTTATATATATATATTTAAAAACATTGTTAAGTGCCAGTGTTCTTTATCGTTTTTACGCTATACAGTTTTTAATTATGTCAATATTAAAGGTATTTAATTATTTAAGTAGTAATTAAGCGTTAAAGTATTCAATTTTAGTTTATGAAATTAAAAATGATTTCGAGTAACATTTGCAGGAGGAATTCTCTCATTGTATCTATTTTTAAGGAAGTGAAATGTTCCTTAGAGTTTTTCATGTAGCTTTTACACAAATACTAGTCACTAAACAATTTAATTTGAACATCAGAATGAAAGTTATAAAATGATTTTATTTTACACGGGGAAAATATTTCTCGCAAATTTACCGTAGTGCATAGTAATAATAGTTCTGGTAAAAAAAAATGATCAAATCAGGTAATGAAAACCAAATTATACGGTATTTAAAGCATTTTAATTTTCCCCACGAATGGTATTCGTCCACCGGAAATTCTGGTTTTCAAAATTATAGTTCTTATTACCACACATTTAGTACGAAATACAAAACTGAAAAAGAATTTTACTGACTAAATGGTTTTTATGTTATTCTCTAAGGTATAATAATAAAATTACAAAATTTTACCACATGTGCTAAATTTTATCTCATATTATAAGACCATATTTTACTTTTAGTTTTTCCAAATTCAATCACCAAAGCAAAATTACTGAGCGTTTGTATGAGCCATAAAAGCGGAAAATTTTACTATATTGTGGTAGTTATGACCATTTTTTCTAAATATATACACGAAGAAAGAAATATACATTTTAACTTATTTTTTTTTATAATAATTGAGTTATTTTAACTAATTATTTTTGGTTTATTGATTTATTATCTTCGTGTTTCATAAATAGATGGATGAAAAAGTATCCATGTCTTATTTCCCTTAATTTCAGAATCAATTCAACAAGGGAAAATTTTTTGAATGCGATAAGCGTAGTACAAAAAGTTATGAATATTCAAAACCAAAATTAAAATTCACAAGAAAGTTTAGCTTTTGTTCATTCCGCTAATACAAGCTCATATCGCATTTTCCCACCCCCTTACGAGTTGACTGGGCGTAAGATAACACTTTTTTTTCTATTCTGGAACGAAATTTGATGCAGAGCAGATGTTGGAAATCGCATAGTGGAATTTTTCTTTTTTGGCAAAGGGCCACGATGCACGAAAAGTGATGCATTGAATGTGATAGTGGAACCAAAAGACATAAAAATGAGGCTTTTATGGCCAAACTCTTACTGTATAAAAGAACAATTCATCCAGCAACACGTTGCGTTCAAAAATTTACTTTGGGTATTTTTTTTTCAACTTTCAACGAAACTCGAGTAACTCGATAATATTTTTTTTAAAGTTTAAACCTTTTTCTCTTCCAAAATATTTCAGCGATTTTTCACACTAAAGTCTTCTAATGCTTGCTGATTTTTTTATACCCATTCATATTTTAAACAGAACATTTTGTTTGTCCAATGCGGTAATGTACGAATATTTATTACCTTTTTTTATTTCCCATACATATCCTGTAATAGCATTTTGAAATAAGCGGTTTAAGTGAAAACTTCAAAATCATATATTCTAAAATTTGATGCATGAGGGTACGTGAATAATAATTAATAGGTTTGTAATAATTCATTACAAAATATTCGGCTTTAGTAATACATCATTTGTCTGCGTTTAAGTTCGATATTTATACCGAGAAAAAGTACGACCAAAACTACCAGAATATGTTAAACATTACCGTGTTTCTGATTTTACGTCTGCGTCAAAACCTCAGTATTTTTATACCGCAGTGCTTTGGTAATAACTTAAGTGAAACTAATAATAAAATGTGGCTTTATAATAAGTGATGAAATTTAGAATTTGGTATTTTTAATCATGATACCTAAAGCGTGGCATAAATCGGGTTAAATTTACTTTTCAATTTTGTATATCGATCTAAATGTGTGGTAATAAGAACTATAATTAGAATAATTGAATTTCTACTAAGCCGTTACCATATGAATGGAAAAATGACCAAATGAATGGTTTAAAAACCATATATCTTGATTTTATTAACCAGAATAATGTTTTTTTTTTTTTTTTTTTTTAATTTTTTGTTTATTTTTTTATTAGAAGTGCCATGGTTATAAAGTACAGTAATTTATTTTCTCAATTTTCTTCACTGATTAAATGAGTTGCTCCTATCTCACATATTTTTTACTGTAACTTTTCTACTTTGATAAGAACTAAAAGAATAAGTGACAATTTCCTAATGCGCTTTAATATTCGTCTCTATGAATATTAGAAAGAATTTTAATCATAAAAAAGGTATTTCGTTACAGTTACAACAAGCAAAGATAGCGAAAGGATTTTGAAATCGTTTTAACTCATCAGTAGGTGAACCAAAAGTAACGAATTTAAAGGAAATATTAATATTCTTTTGCAATGATATTTAAACTCACGGATACATTTAAGCCTAAAATGAACCTAATTAAAGAAAAGTAATTGACACTCTCCTAATTAGATATAAATCAAACACGTGTCTGTAAATTAGTTTATCTTATGTCATGTGTTGGATTTAATTCAATTACACGTAAAACATAGATTGAGAATAATGCACAATTTTTTTAGTTAACAATGTTTAAGTTAAATTTCTCTATCTCCTTTTTATTGTACCAATTTAAATGCAATAAAATTTAAATTTAAATAATCTATTTAAATCTAAATTCCTTTTTTTAATCAATCTACTTCTCAGCACCTACAGAATTCTACAACATGATACTTGCCTACGATTGAATAGCTTAAATTTATTAAAAAAATATTATATATTAAACTTATTTGTTTTAAACCACTTCCATCTTAAAATTTCCTTTTCCAAATTTTTTTTTAAATTTTTCATAAATATATTGCTAATGCAAATATGACCAAATAAGACTAAAAGTAAAGAATTTCCGAAACAACCCTTAGAAAAGAATTGCTCTCTAGCCACTTTTACTTTCTAGATAAGCTGGTGTCATTGACATAAAACTGGGTTGGTTTAAAGCTGACATTGTGGCTGGCATTATCATTCCATTCCTTTTTATTAACAGCTCAGTGTCTTAACCACTTTGTGATCACAATTCTTAACAAATATAACTATTTCTCTAATATTAACACAGCCTTTTCTTATAACTTAATTTGACAGAATTAAAAAAAAGTATTTGCCGGGATGGAAAATAGTTAAGAAATAATTATGAATTACTCAAAACACCTTCAGAGAGTGGAAACTGTTAGGTCTTGATAGCATTTCGTTATTATTTACTTTTTTATCATTATTTTTATTTACATGAATCATCATTATTGAACAACATATTTACAAACAATTTATGCGTAGAGTTTAGTTTGCGAATTAACTTTTTGCAGCTATTCTGGTGGCTAAAAACCCAAGAAAATTTATTATGCACAAATGGCAGGTAAAAAACATGAATAGTAATCACAGAAATGACCGAGTTTTGATAATTCAATACAGATACTGAAACTATTTCTAGGTATCATTAGATACAATTTAATTCTGAAAAAGCATATGTAAACTAAGTCATAGCCACTAGTTGTGTCGTCCCTCATTGAAGTTCTAGGATCTAGCTCAGATTTGCATTAAGTTCAAATCTTTCATATATAGTTCAAATATTTCTGAGCAAAGTTACATACTTTTGTTTAAGCTAATTGTCTTGGCACTTAAGTATTTTTAAGTGGTGAATTTATAATTTTTTATTATAATAAATAAATGTTTATAATAAAGGCAGAACTCAATAAAATGATCATGCGTGATTATTTGATATATTTACAAAGTAATACTATTTGTATTTCATAATAGAAAATGATTTAATAAGAAAATGTTTTCTTTCACTTTTAAATCATAATTTTTAATCGAATATTTTTATGTTATAATTTTTAATCAATATTTTTAATCGAATTGGGAATCATGTCATGAATAGAATGGACCACATTTAATTGCATCTTTTCTTACTTTTTTAATTATTTGCAATACATCATTTTGCAGTACATCAATTTGATTCGTATCTAAAACTATTTTTTATTAGAAAATAAAAAATAGTTTTAGATACGAATGAGCAAAAAATTACGAGACTAAGAAAAACTTGCCAAACTACGTAAGAAAAGAGGCTACTAAACAATATATATAATTTTATTGGCATATTCATAAAATTGCTGTTTTAAAATAGATTCTAAGGAACTCCTTTTTGGACTATACGCTAAATAATTGAATTTAAAGAGGAAATAGTACGAATACTACAAATATTTACAAAGAAACAACGCATGTAATATAAAAATTAGACAAAAAAATTTAGCAAATTATTTTTATCTTTGACTTAAAAAGATTTTAAAGAACTATTTATCATTTTCAGAAATAAAATTAGCTTTCTTCAAATTCTTTCAAAAATAAATTTAGCTTCTTATATTTTATTAACAACAGCTTAATTAAAGTTAATTTTGGAATATTATCCAAAAAATGTAATTGGCCAATCATGACTTAAATTCCTTTTCTTATCATTAATTAGCGTTTAATGCACAGGAAGTTTTCTGAATTCAAGTATAAATACATATGAAAATTAAATTCATATAAGATTATTCTTTCGTTGAGAATAAATAAGCTTCAAGTGCTAATTAATATGGTCATTAAATTTTTATTTCTGTTTGAAATAAAGCAATGTTCTTTATTTTACTAGTTTTCAAAATAATTAGGAATTTCATCTCTTTAATTACATCTTATAATCGAAGATATTTTTATCATTGGGTTTGAATTCGTAAAAATTTACAAAACACATATTATGTTTAAATTTGTTTTATTTCAAAACCCAAAGTTTTGAGAACTACCAAATGTTTCGTTAATTATATTTTAAATATTCGCTAACGAGCAATAAATACCTAAAATATCGTAATTCTTAAATGAGACTTCTTTCATTTAAGTTTGCGGAAACAATTTTTCTAAATAAAATGCAAATAATACTTACTCGACTATTAGCCATTTGATAATTATAGTGTTTAGTTTATTATTGTTTTAGTTCCTCACTTAAAAACTATATAATAATAACATATAAAATATCGCATAGCCAAAGATCAAACGAAGCTATAGTTCAATGACAAATATTTGAAATCGGCGGCAAGTCAGAACTAGCTTTAGTGACGTCACTAATTTTCAACGAAGTTATTTCTCGGTGGCTATGACTAAATCTCCTCCTATGACAAATTGTTTAGAGTACTTTAAATTGTTTTACTGTTCTGCCACTGATATAAAATTTGCTGAATTTTAAATGGCTTCTGAAACATTACAGAAAATGTTGTTGCTTGCTTTTGTATGCTGTTAACGCAGAGGGGTACGATTGTTCTTGTTTTCCAGTGGCGCCATCTATGGCCAAGAATTCCACTTCTACCACGCCCATTACGTCACGCCCGTTTAAAGAGCGGACCCATTCATACATCCATCCATTAATTCACGGATCGTAATTTTGACCTGAATCAGAGAACGATCTATCTCCAATTCAGTACCCCCAGAGGTATTGATTTGTTATGGGAACATGGAGTACTTTGCGACTCGACAGATTTAACGCGCATCAGTCACCATTTTACTACACGGAGAGTCTTCGTCCGGCGAGGTTCAAACCCACGAACTCTCGGACATGGGTCCAGTGCCCTACCGACCAGACTATCCCGGCCTAGAAAATGTTGTACTGCATCTATATAAACACGGATTTACAAATAATTTTGACTACTTAAAAATATGCTTTCTAATTTGCATATGATACAAATGCACTTAACATATTGTCATTAAGCATCTCGTTCCATTTATTTTCATTTGAAATTTTTTTTTTGAACTATTATATGATAGCACCTAGTAAAAGAAAAGGTAAAATTTGATGAAGAAAGCTAAATAACGTAAAAAAAAGCACAGACAGTATCACATAAACATTCAATAGTTTCAGTTTCCTAATAAACACCTTCATCAGTGTCCAAGTATAGAATATAAGAGGAAAACACAGAGAGCCAGAAGAAAATTTTCAGACAATTTACAACGAGGAAAAATAAATTTTCATTACTTCAAACTAAATTTCTCCAACTTTAAATACTCTACTACTGGCACTGTATTTAATATTTAATTATATTGTATTCGTTAAGTACGACAAAACTTGAAAAAAGAAGTGTATATGGACAACTTAATATTTCCAAAGTATCTGAAAACACGCGTTTATTTTGTTCATAGTTCATTCAAAAAGTGTTTCGATAAAACTAAATAACTTAAAATAAAAAAATAAGAAAAGGTATGTGCTGAAAAGCAAAACTGAGATAAAAATAGTACTAAGTCGTCTAAGAGAAAGGCTAAAAATCGCCATACTATTATTGTCGTCAATGATAGTTGATTCATTTCGGTTTTAGCAACTATTGAAAAAAAGTTGCTTACTGAAAAGCAAAATTAATGGAGAAATAGTACTAATTCATTTAGGGGACGCAAATCCTTCCCTACTTTTATTAAATCGCAATACTGTTTGACGTCATTGATGTCTAATTAGTTTTGGTAATAGGTTTTTGTTGAAATTAAAGCTAAGGTATTCATCAAAATGCAAAATTAATGTAGAAATGGTGCTAATTCGTTTAGGATAAAAGTATCAAATTGCAATAATATTTTTGACGCCTATGATGCTCAATCAATTTTAGTAATAGATATTTATTTTATTTTACATTTTATAACCGGTGTTGAACAGCTGTTTACAGTTTACGACTACTAATGTCCAACTTCGAAGCCTTGAAATTTTGAACGCAACTCAGAAGACAAGGGACTCCTGGATCAAATATCGGAAGAAAGTAGCCTTTATGGAAATTTTTTTTGATGGATCTAACCCGCATTTACGTTACAATGAGAGGAAGACCTCCTACAGTTAGCCCGATAGCAAGGGGGAATTCATGTCGACTAGACATTGCTGGGATATCAACCTGAGTCCCCTCACTGGGAGGCGGGCGCTCTATCCTTGAGCCACTATGGTTTAACAGGTACTTATTGAAATTAAAACAAAATAATCTATGTACGAAAAAGCTAAATCAATGGAGGAATTCTACTAATTCCTTTAGAAGAATCGTAAAAAATCAATTATCTATTTTTGCACCAATGATGCTCAGTTAAATTTAGCTGTAGGAACTTTGTTTACATTGTAATTGGTGCAATTCTAAACAATACCAAATATCATATATTGGAATAATATCAGTCTATTTGGTACCTAGTAAATATGCAGTAATACTGCGCAGTTTTATTAAAAATACCATTAAAAAAGATTTTTTAGAACCCTTTTGAACTAAATAAGCTCAGGAGAAAATTGCTTGACTGTGGTATATTTTCTGTATCATGAAATAACTTCGAGCAAAAGCTTCATGTCGAATAATACTGAATCCTGTTAAATTTTAATTTAATGAGATTAACTACTAGAAAACTATTTTAGTTATTCTAATAGCGTACAGTCACAAAACTGGACACAAAATAATAATAAGTGAAAAAGAAATAATTTTATTTTATCTCTATTTATTGTTAAGTTTCAGTTTTTGGTATCTTTTTCTCGTGTTGTTCAGTACTGACTTATTGATTTTTTTTCCACCCCGTACGAAGAACGGGTATTTAGTTATAATTTTCATAGGAAAATAAAAAACAGTTTTTTTTTGCTAACATTTGCTGACAGTTTCAACATAACTGCTGACTGTCTTAACAACTGCTGACAGTTTTAACATAACTCAATTTTATTTCAGAAGAATTTATTCCGCAAATAATAACAAAAATATATTAAAAGAACAATAGTAACATTCTTCTTTATCTCACATAGGAGGAAAAAACAATTACGGTAAAATTAACGTACTTTATTGAATTCACATATCTGGTAAAAAAAAGAAGCATCGTTTAGGTTAATAAAACTAAAATATAAGGAATTTAAACATTTAATTTTTCCGTTCATATGATGAAGGTTTGCCTTAAGTTCTGGTATTGAAAATTATAGTTCTTATTGCCGTAAATTTGAAAGCAAAAATACAAAACTGAATAGTAAATTCAACCGAAAAAATATTTCTTTCAGAAATGCTCTAAGGAATCATGATAAAATTATCAAACGTACCCACATTTGCTAAACTTTATCACATATTAAAAACTATTATTTTATTATTAATTTAACAGGAGTCATTACCAAAGCACTTCGGTAAAAATATCTAAGTTCTTTGCGTTCCCAAAGAGGCAGGAATATTCTAAATATTTCCATATTCAGGTAGTTGTGACCCCTACTTTTTCTCTCAGTGTATTTGAATTAAATTTTCCGGTTATATAATAATGATTTACCGGATGTTCTGCTGTTCAAAGCATTCAAAATTATAATTTCTTTTACCACACATTAAGAAAAAAAATGCAAAACGGAACAGTAAATTTAACTGAATAAATACTTTTTTTTTATGATATCATGACAAAATTACCAAACTTTTCCACATTTGCTAAATTTTGCCACACATTAAAAAATCTTATTTTATTGTTAATTTTACCAAAATCATTACCTCAGCTCTGTGATAAAAATTCTCTGATTTTTGGTATTTCCATAGAGCCAGAAATATCGTAAATGTTTCCATATTCAGGTAGTTTTGATTTTGTCCTTCAGTGTACATAATTTGAACTTTCGGTACGAATTTGAAAATAAGATGATAAAAATAGCTTGTTTGAATATGAAACAGGAGGTAACTTAACAAAAAGAAGATTAATTAAAGATTTATTACTAGATTCATTAACTTAACAAAAGATTCATTAACTTAACAAAAAGAACATTCAAGAAAGGTCTTCAGTTACCTATTGTGTAACAGTGTAATTCGTACCTTATTAATTTTAGGAATAATTGGGTCTTAACTCTAAATTGCTCAGTGATTATTTTCAAAGATTTTTTAATTGTTGTGATTAGTACTATTTCCAAAGAAAATAGTATTTATTGCCTTAAAAATGATTTTGCAACTATTCTTATCGCAACCACTTTATTTACCTCAGTAAAAAAATTAAAATAATAAAAATTAATTAATATAAAATTTTAAACAAATAAATTGCGTAAAAACTTTTTCCAATTTCCTTGTTAAAATATATTTTTGCTTCGTAACTTTATAGATAACATAATTCTTAATCATGTCACCATTTTGCAACGCACAAATCTTAATAAGTAATAAAAAAGCATGATTTTTTTTTCTTCCAAAAAATAGAAACATATCAGAAGATGATTAAAATGGAACTTTGTTTGAACTTTACTTTAGCGAAGAAAAAGGAAAGTTTAACCTTAGAAGTTTTTCAGTAGTCGAGGCGCTATCCTTTCATTATTCTTGCTGTATTCTCAACACTTGGATTTCGATCAGCAGACGATATAAATTAAGAGCAACTCGAGAATCGATTTCAGTTTCTGAACTCTCGATTCCTGCTGGAATGGGATTTTACAACTCGCGAGAGAAAATAACTTTGACTCCGATTGGCTAACGTTTGAAGTTATTTTCTTTTCTTATTGTAGGAACAGTATTATATTGAGTTCAGTTATTATCTATACTGTTCCTTCAATAAATAAATATTAGAATGTGGGTTGACAGATAATATTCCCAATTGAATAATGAATAATACATAATGGAAGCGTCGTGCGCTATTCAGAAATTATTTTTCGGACAGTTTGTTATTTTATTATTCTACTGAATATAACAGAGTAGAATAAATGTTCTTCGGATTATTTATATTAAAAAAATGTACAGCATTTTTGTTACTTAAAGTAAATAATAGTAATATTCTTTTTTTATTTCAAACCAATATGAATATTAAATTTCAATGTATTAATTTTATCTGAAAGGGAACAATAGTTTATATTTATTAATGAAAAGGTTAAAATTGTTACAGAATTAAAATATGTATTATCTATAACTATATGTACAAAACTAAAACTCATATACCTGGATAATAAATTAAGCTTAAATAATTCCAAATTTTTGATTTATTATTATATCTAGTAAGATCAAGAATATATGTAAGCAAGATAAAGCAAATTAATGTTTTTAAACGTTCATCCCAACAAAATAAAGATTAAGTATATACGTTCATTGCTCGGGGACAAGTCCTAATAGTTAACAATTGTAGCAGTTAAGATAATTTGCAAAAATTTGTTACTAATTAAAACAGCTGATATTACCAGAATACCAATAGTACCTAATATCAAAATTAGTTAAGCATCATTGGAGTCAATAATCATCGGAGGAATTTTTACAATTCCCCGAAACCAATAGTTTTGCTTTATAGTACACTTTTCTATTTTTATTTCAAATACCATTAATTTTAAATTGTTTATTTTATCAAAACACGTTTCAAAAACCTAGTTATAATAGAAAAGCACAAGGTATCAGAAAATTTTAGAAATCTTAATTTGCTGACGTCGTCCGCATATGTTACCAGATTCACGTTGGTCATTTGGCTTATCTGGCAAATAGAAACAAAATATAAATATTGAAGAAAGTTTTTTTTTTAAAAATTAAGTAGAGCTCTAAGCTAGCAAGAGACACTTAGTGACCTTTAAAATATTAAAAAAAAAACAGAATCGTACATTGCTTCAATTAAAAAAATGATACATGAAACAATAAAAACAAAGAAAAAAATTCATTTCTCAAACGTTTTCCGGAACGATTTAACTGAAAATTTTAACCAACTTAATAGGGTCGTGAGCGAAAATTCTCCCATTTACCTGCTGTCCTATGTTCAGGTTCCTGGTACAAAATTTTTTTCAGGAGTTATAATAGGGGCATTAACTCATGCACTAACTCTTCCTTAATTCATATGGATAGAAATGCTGTTAATAGTAATAAATAATCGATATAAACTTAACATAAATTCTGAAAACAATTCGACAAGAAGTACCTACTCTTGGTGCAAGTAAAATTTGCCATTTATTCAATGTCACCATAAATATTTATGGTAGAATTAAATAGGAAAAAAAAAGAGTTAAATATTACTCAGTCATTGAAGCTGGGGATGTATTTAACAGCTCTCGCGAAATTCTGCATCTGACCTTCACACAGAGTAAATGGTTTAAAAATCAGATAAATTATGTTAATAAACAGGCTTTGACACCATATATCAGTGTTTCCCAAAGTGTGGTACGCGTACCCCCAGGGATAGGGGAACAGTTTAATGGGGGTACACGTTCTTATGCGAAATATCTTGCAACAAACGAAAATTTAAAAAAAAAAATATTTAAAAACAAAGCTAGTCAGGAAAATTTACGATTACGTATTTTTTTATTGGCTATTCTTTGCAGAGTTAACAGTTAATAATTAGTGGTGTCATTTGTGATCTCCAACTTTTGTGTAATTTTTTAAATAAAAAATAAATTTATTTTTCTTATTAGTGGTACACAGCGTTACGAAAAATTTAGAAAGGATACACAAAGGTCATAAGTTTGGGAAACACTGTCATATATGATGAGAAAAAATCTGTTACGGCCATCGAGTAATTTAATGTAAAAAGTGAATAAAACTACAAATGTCATTAATTATTTCGTGGTATGAGACAGGAAACTTTAAAATTTTCCTGTTATAGGCCGCACAGTTCCAGTATTACGCCACCTAATGCTCCATTTCAATGTTTGGGTGATTTTGAGATTGTAAATCGAATACGGGCTGGAACCCGGGAGATGCATTTGGATTTAATTAAAATTTAAAAAAAAAAAAAAGCTATTTCAATAAGGTTGAATAGCATGAATTAAAAAGTCAATTTTTGAAGCCCGAACGGAAAATTACACACATAAGAAACAGATTTAATTAAATATTCTTCAATGGCACCCAAGTTTTTTAAATCTGTTCAGATTTTGATACGTATTTATAGGCCGTGTTAAGTGAAACTTGCGCATAGTGAAGTAAGGCAGTTTTGTCAATTATCAATTGATGTTTTTTTTTTCTTCTCTATATTTAAAATATTACCTTATTTACAATTTTTAATTTTTTTTTAAAAAACTCTGCACATTTGTCTTCGGTAATACATATTTTTTGAAATTTCACTAGATAAAAAAATAATGCAGTAAAATAAACTAAACACATAACTAATAACATAAACTACAGTAAAGAAAATTTATTTTTTACAATAAAAGTAATCGCTGCTTGCAATAAAGGTGAAAGCAATAAATGGATATTTTTTTATGGTCCAGTAAAATAAAACTTTGCTTCTGAAAAATTAACACCCAAGATTTTTTTTCATTAAAAGCTTTGTTATGTCCTCATATATATAAGTGAAAATTCCTCTATTCTCTTCTGTACGCCTCCCCTTTGAAGGAGATAAGGGAAATTTAAGGGGACGAATTAAATTTCTTCTAGACTGGCAAATGATATATTATGTCTGATATATATTTTCACGCTGAATACAATGACACTAATCATGAGACAATCAGATGAATAGCTCAGAAGTTATTAGGCTATTATTTATATAATTTTGTGTATGACCCATTTACTCTTCTTATATATCAATCTAAACAAGCGAAACATTGCTTCCTATGTACACATGTTACAAAAGTTTCGAGCGTTTTTCTATAAACGTATTATTTTTTACTTGGCTTACATACCCTTTTTTTACTTGTTATGTAGGGGCTATCTGAATATGTGAAACACTTTTTCCAAGAAAACTTTTTATTCTGAATCGGATAAGATTTCAGTTATTCAGATAAAAAGCTTTAAAGATATAAGATTTTCATTATAATAAGTGAAATTCAAAAATATTTCATATTATAATAAAAAAATTATTTCAACCTTTGAAATATTAGATCTTTTAATTTTTTTAAATTTCCAGATAGCTAAACTAGAAAAAATACTCATGAAACTATACCTCACTTGTCTGTATAGCTATGTAAGATATGCAAATTAATTCAAGTACAAAATTGTACATTTTGTACATAAAATGCTTACAATTTCTAAACTTTTAGTTTGGTTGCCTCGGAATTGAATTCATTCAATTATTTTAAGGAATCAGACGCAATACCTTACATGTGCAAATAGTTTCTTGACAGTAATATAAAAAGTGCACATAAGTACTTTCCAAAATTGTACTTTTTTCTACTTAAAATCTCTTGCAACTACTAAGCTTTTCATTCTATTGACTCGTGCATAGTTCGCATTTAATTCAAAACGAGAAAATGCATAGGAAACAATGCAACACTTGATAGGATAGCTTTATCAGATGCGTAAATAAGTACAATTAGAAAATTGAATTTTTTGTACATTAAACTCTTATAACTTCTAAACTATTAGTCCAAGCGTCTCTTAAATTGTCTCATTCGATTCATCCTAAAAACATACATCTAAAACAACCCTCACTAGTCTTTATAAATGGTACATAATGCCTCCCAAGGCACCCCCATTTCCTCTTTAAAAGGGGTGAAGTGTACAAAAGAGTAAAGAGAAATGTTCAGCCTTTGTTTATTATATCACAATAAAACTTCGCGTAAAAAAGAAAAAACATTTGGTATTATTATTTCTGAAGAGACACCATTATTTTTGTTATAATTACTGAACTCTTAATACAAATTATTCATTTACATTTAAATTTATATTACTTTAAAAGAGATACATTTTTTTGCCTAACGTTTTAAAAAAAAGTTTTATTACATTATTTTTTTTTAAAAAAGTAATCCACCATTAAAATAAACCTTGTAAGTAGAATGATATCCGATTATAATTCCCTTTGGGGCTTTATAAGTCCTTAAAACCTCATGCTTGGTTAATTTTAATTAGCTTTTTTCTGATCTGGTCATAAAGGAAATATTTTTAATTAGTTATCGAGAGATAATAAAATTTAATCAAAATTCTCGGATATAAACTTTTTTTTGTTGAATAAAACCACCTAATTCGAATATTTTAATTATTCTAATTTTAAAGAATTATAGTATTTTAGAACAAAATCTTAAATCTTATTCAATTTTTCTAAAAAATTATATTGATGTAATTAAATCAATGAAGTAATTTATCATAGTATATTTTTTCTTAATAGTTGCTGAAACATAAAACTAAAAAAAAATTAAATTTCGTGTATTATTTCGTCTAAAAAAATGTATAATTTTCTAATAACGTTTATTTTTAGTAATTTATGTCAATATCATGTGTTATAAAATAAGAAACAAAGCAAAGTTAGAGTTGCATTCATTCGATAAATATGTGGAAAAGTTTACAATAAAGAAAACATCAGATTTGGAATCAAAAAAATCAGCTCAGAAACATATCAGATCAGAAACATATATTTATTTTTTATATTAATTTTATGAAATGCATCAAGTTTTTCTTTATAAATTTATTAATTATTTTTATTTTTTGATGAAAGTTTATAATTAAAATAAAATAAGTATATTAATTGAAAAAAGAAAAAGATGTAAGGAGGGTGCGAAAAATTTTAAAATGTGATTACACTCTAAAAACACTACTTGTTACATTAAAGGTACAAACAAGTTGTACCATTTATTTTCTTCATGTAAGAGCTACATAGCTTTTGAATTTTATGAATATAGAATGCATCACTGAAATCAAAAGTATAAAAAAGGTCTATATCCCTTTAAAAGTGTAGAAAAAAATTTATCAAGCTTTTGTACCTTTAAACCAACGACGATTCTTTTCATCGGTATAAGAGACAGAAGTACGCACGCGCAGACAGTTTACGGTACGAGAACACAGTTTTCACGAACTATATTTCTGGCATCCGCTTTTAGCTGCGTTGTCACTAGTCAATGTACTATCACTATTCACTAGTTCTTTTCATAGACTTATGGCTCAAACTTGATGAAGATATCTCATGACTGCTTATGTTAAATGTGTATTGTGAGCAAAACATTCAAGGGAAGTTGGAGTTGTGAAATATTTCGATGTATTTTTTGTCAATAATGCGCTTTATGGCTGATATTTCTTAGATGCTGCGTCACTTGTATGTCATTATTATATGTGAGATCCATCGTCATATAAAAGAACGCTTTTTGAAGAATAAATATGCTATCTTATAATTTTTGTGACTTCCTAACACTTATTTATAATTGTTCTTTATTATTTCTAACTAGTACACTATGCGATCATGAAAATTGAGCAAAATATTAATATAAAAATGCATCAGAAATATGAGTGTTGAGTATAATCTAAAAGCATATATTATTGAAATTTACAGAGGTAAAAAAGTAAAAACATATTTATTGTACCATCGAATGTTTCATTAACCGGTATATGAGTGTTGAATTAGAATCATGTTGTGCCTCTAAATTTTAGAGATATAGTGTACCTTTTAAATTAAAAGTTCTCTTTCTAAAAATAATTATATTTGTTAAAGTATTTTTTTACAAAATTTTATTTTTAGAAAATTATGTCTTTGAAAAAAGATATTTTTTAAAGAAAATATGTTTTTATGAATAAAAAGTCTTTTATGGAAATAAGTTATTTTTTTAAAGTAATATTTTTTATATAAATATGTATTTTTCGAATTTTTTCTTTTTTTCTTATTGGGATCATATTACGCAATTGATTTACCTATTCATTTACTAATTGATTTCTGAATTTACGTATGATATAAAAGAAACAAACTTTATTGCTATTTCTTACAGCAAGGCTTTATGCATTTTTCATTAATTTAAGGCTACCTTTTTTCAAAATATTTGATAAAAATTTTTACGCGGATAAAATATTTTATTAAAATTTTGCTGCATGAAGTGCGAGAATATTTGAAAAGCACTGAATAAGGGGTGTTATTTCTTGACCAGGTACATATAGTTGACCATGTCATCCATAGTTTTTTTTAGAGTAACTAATTCAAAGTTACTTTCAAAATAATAATAAATTATTACTTTATAACACATGTTCGTAAGAGCAGTTAAGTATTTTGAATCGCGCCACTCTATTAGATATAATGAGTTAGTGATTAACATAAAGAAATAAAAATACTTATACAAGGGCATACTTAATATAATTCTTACTAATATGCATATTTTGAATATATATATATATATA
>NC_092210.1:84016343-84036549 GCF_043381705.1 Parasteatoda tepidariorum | reverse complement strand
TATATATATATTATTACGAATTATGATAAAGCAGTCTATTATGATATGTTATCATAGCATAATAATTAATTATGTCAATTAAGTCAGAAAGCGTCATCAATTCAAATGTATTAAAAAAACTATAGTCAATTAAGATGACAAGTTATGTTTTAGAAAAGTAGTAAAATTAGCAGATGAATGATTTTTTTATTGGTATATCTAATGTGTATAAATTTAAAATGAAAATGCGCATAATAGATACGTTAGAAATCTCTCTACAATACTAATTCTGAGTTAAAATGATTATGATTAGTACATAAACTTTTCCGTTGAATCTAATTGAAGAAAAAAAGAGTATATACATTTAGGAAAATAAATGCCTAAAATAATCCGATTACTCTGGTGTCCTTTCAAATCCAATTTATTGTCAAATTCGATAGTGTTTAATTACAGTGGCAGTGAAAAACCCATTTCTCGCAGGTGTAGTGAATTTTTCTAAATTAAGGTTTTTGTCTCATATGAAGACACCGACCTTTGAAAGAAGAATTTGAATTAATTTCTTAAAAATAAAAATAAATAAATCCACAATGCCAATTCTTTTTCTTAATAATTAATTGCATTAAGCTAAACTAACTAGCTAGAAAAAAAACTCCAGAAAAATTTAAAAGAATTAATAGACTTTATTTGCTTTTCTTTCAAAGTTTAGTTCGATTTGAAAAATCTAAATCCCGAAGAACGAATAACAAATCAAAATAAAAAAAAATATCGTTGGACTCCACAACAGAAACTAGATATACTCCCGTCTCGAGGGAGAAAAGAATATTTGAATAGATATTGGAACGGAAAAAAAAACTCTAAAGGTAACATCAGGCCTTCTTTTTTTTTCTAACTTCTATATATCTTTAGGTTATTTCTTCAAAGAATAGCATTTTTAAAGAGAGACGATGCAATGAAGAAAAATACTTACTTTTTCTTCTTAGTTAAAGACTTCGGCAGTATAGAGTTTACTGCTAATAGTGAAGTGAAAAACTCTTTCCCCGGTTGTGTAGTGGTTCATTTTTCACAACCGAATGTCAAATAGTCATTTTTTTTCATCCTTATTACACAGGGACTTTCGAAAATATTCTTGCGTGTTATTCTTTACTAGTCCTTAAAAAATTCATTTCTGCAGCATTTGTTGTGAGAGAGTTTTAGCGGAAATTCATTTTTCTTCAGGATTAAAATTGACGTAGGAAGTATGTTTTGATTTTGGAAAGACTTTGTTGGAGAAATAGACATAAAATTTTAAAAATATGTTTTAAGTAAGCAGTTTATCTTTCAACAAATTTTTGTTTTTGGTTTGACTTTTTATTTCCCGTTAGAATCAATTTTAACGGCGTCAAATGTAGTTTTTTTGTTGTTGCAAGATGAGTGTTTATCTTATTTAAAATATTGTTCGTATTCTATCACGGTATAAAGATTGCTAGCCTTACAAATACTTGTCCATTCCTTAAAAAAAATATTAATAGATAAGGCATGCAATAAAATACTATAGATTGTTTTCAATATTAATTGACGTGCATTATTTAAAAAGACGATTTTTCAGGGAAGCAACGCTTTACTTTTTTGTATGACATACAAATACGTGATTTGGACGTAAAAAAATCTGTACAGTATGTATATGATTAAAAAAATTCTAAAATTAACATTTGAAGCTTAAGTGGGAGGTAGAAGAGAAGATATATAGTAATATAGTACATTTCAGTTAATGGATTGTTGGTTATTAATAAGGTATTCATATAAAATTTCACTTTAAAGGTAATCATACTATTTTCTGTATTTACTTGAAGTAACGTGGATAAAGTTTTTTGTTGGTGCAATTGTGCTCATTCAAGTTTTGACTCTGTTTTCAGTCTAATTTAGTAAAAATGTTTTCAATTTTACAATGTAAATTGATGTTAATAATAGATGTTAGCAATTTTTGACCAAGACGTATGTAATGGATATAATCAATATTGCAATATTTAACACTGTAGTTATCGATAATAAAAGGAAGCAATGAGAATAGTATTGTCTCTAAAATCAGTCTTAGTACTATCTCTAAGATTGGGCTAGCTCGCTTATTGTTATTTCAACTTAAGCATGAAAATGGCCAAGAAAAACAAAGCAAAATATCTTTAAACTATTCGTTTTGGACCTTTAATAAGTGGAACTTTAATTTGCTGAGCATTTTGAAGGAATTTTAATTTCTTAAGAATTTTAACGCATGCTAAATATCTAAACTTACTAAATATGTATACGTATTTTTTAAATAATTACTTTATACAATAAGTTCCTTCTTCAATACATAATTTTTTAACTTTCTAAACTATGTAGGCATTAATTTAACATTACAAATATCTTCATAATTACAATTACACAAAAAGTAAAACGTTAAAAAATAATCGAATATTAAATCAATATTTTAGTGATATAAGTATGTGATTTTTTCGCAATTTAAATGAAAACTGATTTCTATATATAAAACTGTGGATCTCTTTTATATATATATATGCATCTAATTTACTGTTTTTATACCCTGGGGTTTAATACAAATACAAAATAAGTTTAAATACAAAAAAATGCTTCATGAAACTAAGATTTAGAGGGAATTATTTAAAGGAGAGAAGAGTTTCTCATAGAATCTAATCGTAATTTTCAACAGCGTTTGTTAAAAATGTAAAGAACTTCAGTTGTAATTATTTTTTTGAGAATACACACATATATTTCTCCGCGGCGTATTATAAAATAAATTCACGTTTCGTAGAAATCAAGATATGAATGAGAATGTTTCATCGTTTTCCGACAATAAATAATTAAGTCTTTGTAAAAAATGTAAACTATTTTAATTTTACTTTATTATTTAAATTTTAATAATTAATATTTTTAATAATAAGTAGTTTTTTTCGACTCCCAAAATTTGTTTATTTTATCAAAAGCAAGTAAATTTTCATACATTTTTGCAAAATGTATTTTACTAAATTATTATTTTTATTTGTTTACAACGAAAATTTTAAAAAACAATAATGTAAAAAATCCTTTGAAATAAAATAACTTTAAGGTTATACTTAAATAAAATGACTTGAAGAGGACAAAGAATACTTCCTGCAGCAACGTGATTCAAGTGTTATAAAATGATTCACGCGTTAAGATACATAAGATTATGTTCTTTGATACTAATTATCTGAAATAGAAACTTGCAGTAAATTGTAGAGATAGTGGATAATTTTGATATTTCAATTATATGAATTCAAAATTGCTCAGATGATTGAAATATATTCTTAATTTCCTCACATACTTATTTTGTGATTTAGAATATTATATTTAATTTACAAAAATAAAGTATTATTTCAATTATAGATAATTGAGTAACTATGCAACTCAAATCTGTATAACCAAACAGTTACAAATTTGGAGGATTGGGAATTGTGCAGCATCTTGGGAATGTATTAACTGATTTCACGGTATCCGGATCAGAATCTCAGATTGATGTTTGCGGGTCGATTTAAACAGGATTATGGTCTCAATTCCACAGGATTGAATTTAAAAATCTAAAAAGTATTTTTATGAAAATTCTTGCTGAAAGTCTTTTTTTGATGTCCGAATTACGTAACATTCTTTTTTCTATATAGCCTCTCTTCCCCGCAGGCAAACATTATTCTTCACAGACATATGATCAAGTGCAACCCGCCTGTAACAAAAGGAGATGAGTTTTTGCTCAATATTGATTCTCTAATCAAAACATTAAAAAAGCGTGCAATTTATTCAAAATCTTTAGAATTTAAAGAAAAAAACCTTTAAAAAATTAAAATCAGCAGAAATATACTAAAAAGAAGTTTAAAAAAAGGATTATAGTTGATTTTTTTGCATCACTTTATCCTATGCCAAGAGAAAAATAAAAATATGTTTCTATGTGTCTTTTAGCTGGTCAATCATGAGTATTTGAATCAGTATTTTAATTACTCTAAGTTATCTTGTAGTAACTGTTGAAATTATTATCAAAAATTTTATTTAAATCGACGCATGTGCCAAATTGTTAAACAATCTTTAAGCTATGATAAAACAGTGATTTAAGGGTATACTTAAGTAAAAATTTTGATATTTGTTTCCAAAAAAGGCGTAAAATTAACGTGATAATTATAAATAAATGTGCGGTGTCAGTGGTTACCATCAACCAGTTCATAACCGCTCCTACAGACGAGCGATTACATCCTTGAATATGCGAGTTGATGTCTTCCCTCGCTCGAAGTTTCTAATGAATCACTCTGTATAATATTTTTATAATAAATTATATTTCAACAATACGCATCTCATTTTTTAAACGAAATACATTGTAAAAAATATTCCGAATCAAATTACAGTATAGAGTACCTACATTTTTGGTGCATCATCCGTAAAATCCAGTTTATCAAAAAATCCATTTTTTTCCCGCAAAATATTATACAGTAATTTTTTTCACTAGTATTAGTAGGAGTACTGTATAGTTACTTTACTGTAATTATTACTGTAAAAATTATGGTATATCAGACTTTTTGTTCTGTTACATGTTTTAATAAAAATGGATTTTACGGTAAAAAGTACCAGCACCCTGAGTAAATTTAATTCATTCATTTGGTAATTTTTTAACGGTTTACCGGAAATTCTGGTTAATAAAATTATTGTTCTTATTACCACACATTAAGTAAAAAATACAAAACTGGAAAGACTTTAACAAAAAAAATGCGATTTATGCTCTAAGGTTTCTTGATAATATTACCAATTTTTGTCACATATTATAAAACTATATTTTGTTGTTGCAAACTTCCGTACCACTGTGCTGCGGTAAAAATTACCGTATGCTTTGGTGCTCTCATAGAGCCAGAAATACGATAAACTTTACCGTATTCAGGTAGTTTCATTGAATTTTTTTTCTCAGTGCTTAATTTCTTTTAAGGAAAAGTACATTGCAATAATTATCTTATTTATGACACAAGTATCACGGTACTTTTCTCCAGAAACACTGTCCAGACCATATCATACAGACATGAGCACTTCAATTTTCATTGACTTCACCAAGCTTTGCTTTTACTCTAACTTAATTTTTAACCTAATTAACGAGAATAAATCTCCAGAAATATCACCAAATTCGATTGGCTAACTCTTTGAAAATTTTTTAAAAAAATCCAACAAACCTAAATTCCGAATGTGTAACACAATTGCTGGGGTAAAAAGAATTCAATTTATAATTAACGTCTACAATAATTTTCATTGAAAGAAGCAATTAACATAAAATGTGTTAAGAAATTATTTCAAGAAATTGTAAACATTGTATTATTATTTTTTTTTTGATATTAGCAACACTTAAAATGGTTTCTATTTATGGTAGATGACACTTTTGTTTAAAAAAAATACGCACATTCACGCACTGGCATCGTACTAATGACTTTTTCTATACGAAAAAACTTAATGATATGTTTTAATGAATATAAATTAGATTCAAACAAAAAAGTTTAACACTTTTTAAAGCACTACATTACCATTTACTGTTAAAAGTTTTTTTTTACCGGGTAAAGTCTTGTGATATATATTACATCATTTCCTTGTGTAAATGATCTAGAGAAAAGTATAATTTAACTCTAAAGCGGTATGACTTTAATAAAACTCGTAAAATAGGGGACGCAAGTATTTTTGAATTAATTTTTTCTACAGTTTTGGCTGGAAATTTAAGCAAAAAAAAATCTTTTTTATACATTTTCGAGATCATAAAACAGACATTATATGTCTTCACGTCCTTTTTTAACAGCATATTAAATAGCGTTGAGGAGAACGTTCTAGGCCGTTACCTCTGAGTTTAACTTAAAAAAATTATATTCATCGTTCGTCACTCAGTATGTGCCGTAAAACTTGTAGCTTTAACATAAATGAAATGAGTAAATGCTTACTGAGAATTTATTTTCTTAAGCAATAATATGAGTTTTTTTTTACATNCTGTCACACTGAAAATAAGAATATATATTTTAATATAATAAAAATACATATCTAATTCATTCCTCTTTGGAAACATGACAATTCGGAACAAAGCATTTCTTCAAATTCAAAGTCTTCAAAATAATCTAAATTATTTTTTTATATTTATTTAGTTATATTTATTAATATCTCACAGACACGCAGTGTAGTTTATTGACATTTGCTCATGAAAAATAAATAAAATAGAAATTCAAAATGACATATTAGCTTAGAAATTAAAAAGAAAACAGTCATTTTAAGCTAATAGTAAATAACTCAAAGTAAGCCTTTGCGTTAGATGGACCTTGAATTGCTTAAATTAATTTTTTATCCACTGTAGAGAGAATCAAAAATGTTTTTGTTCCTGACATGTGCAGAATAAAATTGTTTATAATAATCAATCATTAAATAAAAAAAAATAACTTTGATTACATTCAAGCATATTACAATCTTACAAAAACTTGGTATTAGGTAAATATTTGCTTTATCTCTTTACATTAAACTGTTTAAAAAAATTTCTGGTAGCTGTTTCAATATCTTGGCATTTATAAGCCAGGGAAATGACAACCAGGATAATGACAATTTGCCATTATATAGCATTTAACTTAACTTTAATTTAGCATTTCGGCCTAAGACGTTTACATTTCGCAGGAAACAACAGGAGTTCTTGAAGTACCTCAGGTAAATCTCTGTAGTTTATGTTATTAATGATTTCAAGAAGACAGGAAAATGACAGCATAAAAACCTACTCATCTTGAAAAATTTTTTAAAATAGGTTTTGAACTAGAAAGTTAGTACTTCATTCATGCAATAAGACATGTTCAGATAGGATGATATTCTAATCAATCTATTGAAATAAGATATTAATTGCTGGCGCTATCTATTTTGGTTATAAATTAGTAAATAAAAGCAGTCAGGAAAATGACAGATTTTCTTGTGACATTGACAGAAAAAATTATTTTCGACAAATTTTTTGTAAATAATACTCTCTGCATATATTCTAGAAATGCTTATAACGGTTCAGATAAAAAAAATTAGATATTGAAAAATTTACGGGAAGTTTTGAAACTTGTTATTATTGGAAATATTGTTTGTGACATACCAGGAAAATGACATTTTGAAATGCAATTAAGTTTCTATATACAAACAATATACAAAACAGTCGATGCTAGTACGAGTTAATTTTAAAATACTAGCATCAATGTTATTTATGAAAATTTAAAAAAAGAAGTTCTTTTAGTAGTATAGTATTAGATCTTGGATCAGGAGACTGTAAATTGTCATATTTCGTGAGAATCGCTAATATATATTATAATAAATATGAAAGGATTAGGTTGCTTA
Source organism: Parasteatoda tepidariorum (assembly GCF_043381705.1). NCBI lineage: Eukaryota > Metazoa > Arthropoda > Arachnida > Araneae > Theridiidae > Parasteatoda > Parasteatoda tepidariorum. The sequence goes on along the minus strand of NC_092210.1, from coordinate 84,029,226 downwards.
TAAATAAATAGTTCTTTCTAAATAAATTTTTTTTTATTCTTTCTGAAATGAAAATATTTGTTACGTATAGTATTATTATTTCTAAATTCTGAAAACTTCGTTTCGATTAAAAATTAAAAGCTTCATAAATTTATTACATCAGCTTTATTATATGATCTTGATTAGGTGAAGAAAACTTTCAACAAGTATATATCTAAACAGCATAAGATAAAAAGACAGGAACATTGTCCTTGAAAACACTAAGTGAATAAATGAATAAAAATATGTAAAAAAATGAAAATAAAATATTTTTAGTATATCTAAATATTATTATTGTATATCTAAACAGCATAAGAGGAAAAAAATAAACATTTCTCTTGAAAACTCTAAGTAACTAATTAAATAAAGAGCGTGTGAAAAAATTAAAATAAAATTGCATTTTTAGTTTATCTAAATACTATGGTATGCCTAAAAGGCATAAGAGAAAAAAAAGAACAATGCCCTTGAAAACTCTAAGTAAATAAATAAAGAATCTGTAAAAAAATAAAAATGAAATAACTTTTTTAGTATATCTAAACATAGCATATATAAAAAGTATAAGAGAAAAAAACGGAACATTGCCCTTGANCAACAAATCAATACCTCTGGGGGTACTGATCCAGGAGTTTCCTTGTCTTCTAGATTTGTTCAAAATCACAAGGCTACGGAGTTGAACGTAAGTAGTCGTAAACCCATGAAATTGGGTCGGCTGTTCAACGACGGTTATAAAATAAAATAAAATGCCTTTGAAAACGAATATGAATAAATAAAGAATTGAAACGAATTGAAATAAATAAGCGAATCTGTAAAAAAATAAAAATGAAATAACTTTTTTAGTATATCTAAACATAGCATATATAAAAAGTATAAGAGAAAAAAACGGAACATTGCCCTTGAAAACTCTAAGTAACTAAATGAATAAAAAAATGTGTGAAAAAATAAAAATAAAATAACATTTTTAGTTTATCTAAATACTATAGTATGTCTAAAAGGCATAAGAGAAAAAAAGGAACATTGTCCTTTAAAACTCTAAGTAAATAAATGAATAATTTGTAAAAGTATAACAATATAATAGCCTTTTAATCATATCTAAATATTATAGTATATCTAAACAGCATAAGAGAAAAAGAAAGAAAAATGCCCTTGAAAACTCTGAGTAAATAGAGAATGTGTAAAAAAATAAAAATGAAATAACTCTTTTTGTGTATCTAAACATAACATATATAAAAAGCATAAGAGAAAAAAACGGAACATTGCCCTTGAAAACTCTAAGTAACTAAATAAATAAAGAATGTGTAAAAAAATAAAATAAAATTTTTAGTTTATCTAAATACTATAGTATGTCTAAAAGGCATAAGAGAAAAAAAGAAACATTGCCCTTTAAAACTCAAATAAATAATTTGTGGAAAAGTAAGAATATAATAGTTTTTTCAGCATATCTAAATATTATAGTACATCTCAACAGCATAAGAGAAAAAAAAGAACAATGCCATTGAAAACTTTGAGTAAATAAATAAAGAATGTGTAAAAAAATAAAAATGAAATAACTCTTTTAGTATATCTAAGCATAGTATATAAAAAAGAGAAATAGATAAAAACGGAACATTGCCCTTAAAAACTCTAGGTAACTAAATAAATAAAGAATGTGTGAAAAAATAAAAAGAAAATAACACTTTTAGCCCAAATATAATTTCAACTGAAAAATCAATAAAAGAGTAAGAAAAAAAAAATAGAATGAAAGTAAATAAAACTGAAAAGACTTTTGCTCCGATTCTAAACAAATTTTAGAAAGAAATGTTTTTATTTTCTATCAAAATCTATACATTTGGATGCCTATTCGATTTCAGTTGATGCATTCGATAACGACTTTTAAAATCACAAATCAGTCCTGTGACAAAAGAACCACAAAGAAATCCCCCACCCTTTGATAAAAAAAGTAAAAAAATAGAGACAGCGTAAATGTTCAAGCGCTGTCACACTGAAAATAAATCTTAGAAACAAAATTCTGCTCAAGAATGGTAATTTTGCATGGACCGGTGTAAGAAAATAGCAGCGATAAAAACAGAATCGGCACTAAATTTTAAAGAAAAAAAGTTCTAGCTTGTTATCCTGGCTGTATTCAGGAGATATTTTCTGTCAACAAAGACCTTTCCTTATCCGTCTTAAAGAAGACAAGAGAAAAGAAGAGTCAAAAGTCGAAAAGCCTATGACGTCAATTTTTGAAAAGAATTGTCTTTAAAATACATTACACAGAAATTGTTCAGATAAAATATTTTACTTCTGGAATCGATAGGAGAGGAGTTTTCTGCGTTAAAATGGATGATCTTTGAAATCGATAAGTTACACTTTTGTTGCGGAATTTTTCTTTTTTTCAAATTTGAGATGAGAATCGTTAAATAGAGTTTGGAGATGCGTAATTAATTATAAAAAATCAACGGCTATTGAAAGTAAATAGGGAACATTAGAAAGCAAATAATGAGTATGAAAGAATCATATGACTTTGTAATTTAAAATTCAAGATGCTAAAGAATGTGAATATCTTTTAGATAATTTTAATGTATATAATATTATCAGTGTTTGATAGGTCATATTGAATCTGAAACCTTATTCGCTTTTTATTCGTAATTGCTTATAGTTACTATATACCATACCATATTCTTGAGTTTGCTAATGACACGCTTTCTTTAAATTGAATTCAATGCTTAACTTTGTTGCTGCACCAAATTTAATTGAAATTAATATTAAGTTATTAAATGTTTAATGCTGTTGAAAAATATCTGGAGAATTTTAACTATCACTCAAGCTATTGATTTTAAATGACCTTTAAGCATTGAATTTAAAAGTTAAAAGTGTAAGAAAATTTATAAACTAATTGAACATGAATTTATCTATCTATATATAACTNGTATATATATATATAATTATTGATACATTAATTGGATTTTTTAAACTATCAGGTAAATACAAAGGTTAACATATTATAAATTTCAGTAAATTTTCTAGGAAAACTTTAACTTTTTTGAGCCTCAATAATTTAGCTACAATAGATATAAGATATGACTTCTATCATTTTTTACACTTAATTTTGAATCTATGAGTTCACGCGAACGCATTTTGCTTCAATATTTGTACTACATTTTGTAAATTTTACAACATAATCAAGCATGCTTAAGTGTAATGACCAGCAAAATAATCTCCGTTTGACTAAGACTGCATAAAACGTACTGGACACACTAAGACTACTGACGCGCACCGAACTGGACACACATAGATGCACTAGGACTATGTAGTACATGGGTAAAGTAAATTTTTCCCGAAGTTTTTCTAAACTATCCGCAATAGCGAGATAATACAGCTCAGTGATAAATAAAATTATTTTCATAATCTTTCAGTGTATGGGAGTGGAACACTACTGGTTATGAAAACACAAGATCCATCACATAGTTTTAAAATAACACCAATGCCAATAGTACTTGCATCTACGGAAATATGACAATCATAAGAAGGATTAAATATTTTTAAAATTTTTTTAATCAAATATGATTTAAACAACTTAGGAGAATTTTTACATTCATTTGTCTATATCTACTTCGTATCGTCTTTTAATGACTTCTTTAGTGGAGTTCGAATATTGGAATATTTATCTATAAATATATTATGAACATTAATGGATTCCGGAAACCGTTTTAGTGATTTTACATTTGTAGGAGATTATGCGTTTTTTATAACTTCAATATTACTATTACTTGAAATAACACTTCTCTCAAGTTATTTCATACCACTAAAAGTCTTGCAAAAACTCCTTAATTTTTTATTTTTTCCAAACACGTTTCAAAAATTTGTTTAATATGATCTAAATTTAAAGAATAGTCTTTACGGAAAAAAATGTCATCAAAATAGTTTGAAGCATAATAAATTTTATGCTCAGTTAGGATTCTACTAATAATTTTCAGGAAAATGCTTCAGGCATCCGTCCAACCAAAAGATAATCATCGTTTATTCGTACAACTCATTATGGGTTGCAAATGCAAATTTTTCTGCTTTCTGAGTGGGTTTTAAAATACCAATATTCAGAAAATAAATCGATACAAGAATAATAGGAATTTTGAGCTAATATATAATTAAAGACACTATGCTAGGTAATGATTCAACATCTGATTCAATTTCCTAAAAACTGCATAGAATCTAGTTTTTCTTCTTTTTTAAACACAAGTGTATGGTGAAGAAATATATTTTTTCATAATATGTTTTAAATAATTTTGAGTTTGGTTTTTAACTTCTTTCTGTTATTTTGGTTATGTTTATATGGCTTTAAAGTTATAGGTAAGTTCAGCTGCTAACCTCCCTCGTAGTGGCTCGATTCTAATTTCCTTCACATTAAATTTATGCTTAGCAAACTCGTACTTATATTTTTTTTAAAATTCTAAGTAAATCAGAATTTTTGATACTTTTTGTCAATTCCGTTGTTTCATGTATGTCAGTCGGATAAATTGTATTTTCATTTCCAGAACTTATCTATGAAACATTTTACATTTTTATTAACCTTTTTTTTCCATTTTTCCGTACAACATTTATTTTCGCTTACCTTATTTGCCGTATTTATTAATGAAATTGTTTATCTAAAGTTCTTTTTCTTTGTATTAATATCTCTTTATCTTCATAAATTTATTANTATATATATATATATATATATATATATATATATATATATATATATATATATATATATAATAAGGGGACTTTAAAGAGAAGAGTTTTAAACTTCCCTTCACTTCAACTGTTATGAAACTTATGAAAAATTAAAGACATTTTAATTAATAAATCTACTAAAATTATGTGATAAGAAATAAACATAAAAATCATTCTTTGCATCTTAAGTGCCAGGAGAAAATCTCTACGTGATATCTATAGACGCATGATACTTATATGAATTAACGCTATGATCTATATTTTTTTGATTAGTAGTGTTTGAGAGAAATAAAAATCACTTTAGAGATTTCGCTTTTCGTAAAAATTGTACGTTTCGATGCATTTAAACTACATTGAAATTTCTTGTTATGGTTATTTCAGCAAATATATATCTATACCAGTGATTCTCAACCTTTTTTTTGTCGCGGCACACTTTTAACGATTTCAAAATTTGGCGGCACACAAAGAAAAAGATAAGTTCAAAAGTTGTTTACTTGCCTTTAATACACTGTGTAAAATAGTTTATGATAATAATTTGGAATGTAAAATAAAATAATATAATATGTACTACAAAAACAATTACAAAACGCTTATTAAGGGATTAATTACAAATGAATAATACTTTTAATGAGGCATTTGAGCTTGATGTTTTTTGATAATTTCATTTATATTTGGTCGTAAAAATGCCAATCTCATATCGTCATCTACTTTTAACAGTCTCGATCTTTTTTTCGTTTTTATGTTGATTAATACTGAAAATCCGAATTCACACAAATAAGATGCAGAAAATTGTAATAATATTTTTAAAGATTTTTTGGCTATCATGGGATAATCTCATCCAATGTTAATCCAAAATGAATTAATTGATTCTTCCGAATATTTTAAAATTATATCTCGATTGTTGGAAAGCGAAATTAGTTCTCCTCTCCATTCAAAGTTAATTCACAAATGGATTACGAACCCAATCAAAATTTTTTTATATCTAAATTTGGGAAATAATGAATAATTCTCTACTCTAATGTTATAGTTCTATAAATAGTTCTATGCTGAAACAAGTGCTTCTAGATGCAAAAAATAATGTGTAACTAATATATCCCCATTCAGTTCTTTAACATGTGTTACAAATCCTTTAAGATGTCTAGTCTAAATAAATTTCACATTTCTAAAATTTGGCGGCCCACTTTAAGAATTTGGCGGCACACAAAAGTGCCGCGGCACAGTGGTTGAGAATCACTGATCTATACAGTCAAGCCTCGTTAACGTCAAATCGAAGCAGGACAGAAAACTTGTTCACGTTATCAGTTCAAATTTTTTTTTTTTTGATTAAATCGTACGCATATATTTTCTATTGTCTAAATCTGTTATCTAGTTGTGCTTTCTGATTTTAATTTAATTAATATATAGTTCATTTCAATGAATGTTTTCATTTTGAACTTTAAACTAATCCCTTCCATACATCTCATACAAAAAACAACCAATTTCTTTAAAAATAAATTATGTATAAGAAAAAAAAATGTTCAGATAAAATTCAGAATCGTGTTTATACCTTCGGAGCTCTATCTTTTTCTTTAACTCTGTAGAAACAAATAATAATAATGAAAAGCAATGAACCGATAAGAAAAAACTGGTAAATTGCATACATTAGAGAAAATTACTAACAAAATAATCGATAATAGCTCACTGTTTTGGTTTCTTATTCACACATGCTTTCCAAAAGTCTTCGAACTCGCCAACTGTATAAAAAAATGACTGAATGCAATGAATTTTATCCAGTACTGCAATGCGGACCGTAAGATGTTTATGAATTACAAGTTGATCACTTCCATTCTAACTTCCACGAGGTGATGATCACTTTCTGATTAGTTCCTGTTAGCCATATTCTATCCACTCATTCTCCTCGGCTGTATTAAAATCTGCTTCCTGTATTAAACCACAGAAATCTAACATAATTCTTACCAAACATCGGACATCTATCGCTTTTGTTTCAGCGCACTGACTTTTATTAAATACATACGTGTTGATTCGACATCTATTTGATTACACTAAAATGCATGCTTATTTAGAAAAAAAAATCTATGTTTGAATGCGTATCCTGAATGAGTTTCAGCCGCACAATGTTGACCTTTTGTTTTCTTCTGGCGTCTTTATTGACATGTTGCTTTCGATGGCGCCAGAAAGTTGGAATGCTTGTAGACCGTAAATGCTTAACGACGCGAAAGAGCAGTGAGAGTGGGGCATAATCAATTTTTCTCATTCTTTTTGCTCCTGAAGCGTCTGCGTATCTCTTTTTTATTATATCGTTTACGTTTTCGTCGTAAAAATGCTTGAGACTTCACACTGTGAAATGTTTTCCGACTGAATAGTTTGCTTCTATTTGTTATGGCTTCGTTCGCTCCGGGCATCAGGCAAGCTTATGAAAGCATTTTAGATCATTTAACTAAATAAAGTGAGAGGTTGATTCTTTTAAAATAGTTTCATTCATCTGCTGTAGTGTGGAAAAGGCGCAATGAACGCGACGGTATATTTCAATTCAAAAACTTAAGCTACAGTTCATGATTGAGATATTGTTTTAAATTTGTCTCGAAAAGTTGAAAGAGTGTGCAGCAAACCAAACATGAAATAAACTAATGAAGAATTTTATATTAAACTCTTTTTTATAATTTTTCCAAAAAAAAAATCATTTCATTCCTTTTACCTTCTAAAGAAAAAAAACCCATTTATTTCTGATGATTACCATATAATAAAATCACTAATGCATTTTAATGGATAGATAATACATTAAATGGAATTAAATCAGGAACTAATATTATTTACAGAATCTTCTTTTGTTTAATCAATATGTATTGCTACTTTTAATTTTTAACCATTCATTTTCTTCAATTATGAAAATGTATTCTTCAATTACTTTATTTTGTTTTTAAAGTTTTACTTAATTTTATTTATTTAATTAGTGTGTATAATGTTGGAGTTTTTTTTCCAAATAAAATATATGAGTATCAAAATTAGGAAAAGACAACTATTTTTATTCGTTTATGACTTAATTAAGAACCTTTTGTGTGGATCTATAGAGGCGGTTTTGTCTTGAGAAATGAGTTTTCCTATAATGCATATTTTTTTTCTCTGAAATATGTCTTACAATTTGAAAATAGTTTTTGAATTCGCAATTATTTCGGACAGTTTCTAAGTTTCAGGTATTTAAGTCAAAATTTAATGTTTGCGGAATTTTTTTAAGCAAACTCAGAATTAATCATTAGACCTTCCACTATATTTGTTTAATTTTGTTTAGCTTCAGTTAAACTATTTTTTTGGTTTTAAGGTGAGTACATCCTACTCTCTCAGCAGAACCAGGTTAAATGTTGAAACAGATTATCGATACCTTAATTTCCTACAATCTTAATAAGGTTTTAAGTTGAGCCATTGTAAGTTAACCTTCCACCATCAAAAAGAACCATTAAAGTTGAACCTCCTGTAATAGAGTCTTAAAAGTATCATATTTAGCCGCATATAAATGCTGAAGCAATTTCAAATGAAATTGTGATTCAACTCGCTATGATATTCGGAACAGTGTAGTCGTATTGAACCACATTATCAGAACTTTAAATTTTCAACAGGATATTGAGTTCCGCAATTTTCCATCCAAGCTAAATTATAATTTCATCTGATAAAGTAATATTAAGTTAAAGTTTTAGATGCCTGATAATAGGATTATATTTAACCTCATCTTAGTGTTGAAACAATTTTGGACACTATTACGATTCAAAAAGATCCAATGTTTCTAACAGTGAAATTGTATTAACGTTGAGCCATATCTTCACGTTGAACAGTATTTGATGCAATCTTAAGCTGAAATATGTTTCTATCCAAGTTGAATCATGGTATCGTTCAGCTTAGCTATCTAATATATTATTAATTAAATTCCCTTACCACTCTAATTCAATCTTATCCAATAAATCTTGATCACGTAAGTGTCACTGCCTCCTGACTACAAGGATCGTGACGGTTATCAAGTAATTGTTAATAACTGCTCATTGCTTCATTGATTGTTTCTCAACTGATTGTACGCCCACCTTCAAGAGTTCGTGGGTTGAATGAAAAAAAAAGCATTATTGTAATAGAGGAATTTTAATGCAGTCTGTAATCTTTGTAAGGTTTAAATCCAAATATCAAATTCACATACGCGATTTTACAGCACTGTTATCTTACGCGGTCAGTTTATTATTTTTTTAACATGTAATCAACTTTTTGTCTTGCATATTCGATGTTTTTTTGGCTGATTCGATGTTTTGGAATTTGCAGATTCAATCAATATCTTTTGTAAAGTAAATTAATATAATTGTTATTTAATTTAATTAACTAATTCATTTATTCCAGTGTGATAAATGTGCTTGATGCATTTAAAGACAGTTTAAAAACGTCAAATTTTAGTATTCAAAGATTACAGATAAATGAGTAGAAATGTTTAGCTTTTCTCAAATGTTATTTTTTTATTTATTTTTTTTTGGTATTTTATCGAAAATTCAATAAACTTCATATAAACATCAGATAGAATTTATGCAAACTTCTGAAAGATATTCGAGTAATTTCCTAATGCATGCAACATATATCTCCCTCATATCTCTAAACTTTACTGGAAAACTCAACCTAATCTGAGCCTAAAACTATAATAATACATCGATTTCTTTCGCTTTTTTGCAGACATACATAAATATCAGATAAAAAATCTTATTTTAAAACTTTATGTTTATTCAAGTGAACACCAGTTGGTTTATTGATATTTATTTACATTCATTTCCTTTAATCTATCTTTTTAAATTTATAAATGTTTAAGCTAGGATATTTTACGATTATGCTTTTGGTTCTTAGTAAAAATTCCGCCAAATTTTAGTGTTTTCTTATCAGTTGTTACGAATTTCACAGGGAATTCGACTATTTCTTTTGCGATTTAGAAGAGGTTGACTAAGAGATAAATATCATGAAACATTCCTTTTAAAAATTGTAGGTTTATATGCTTTAATTATCCTAAAAATAATCAGCATTTATTCAGGAGTAAATATTATTGACAAAAAATCGAAACTTTTAAAAGAATTAAAAGTATTTATATATTCCAATAAAAAACACCTTAAATCTGTTACTGCTGTTTTTTTATTGTATTTTATATTTTATAACCGTCGTAGAACAGCCGACCCAATTTTGGGTTTCCGACTACTAATGTTTAACTCTGTAGCCTTGTAATTTTGAAACCAATTCAGAAGACAAGGAAACTCGTAGATCAAGTATTGGGACAAACTAGCTTTCGTGGAGGACTTTTTGACCGAACTAACCCACATTTGTGTTACATGGAGAGGAATACCACTTCCCACTCCCACCAAAAACTTCCCACGATCTGCCTGTTGGCAAGGGGACTCTTACCCATGATCCGTCTACCACTGAGGATACTTTACGTCACCACTGTGTTGCCTGTGCAAACTGGGTGAGGAATTCATATCGAACAGCCATCGCTGGGACTCGAGTCACCCTGATCCACCCTGGTTTGTTACTGCTTTTTAAAAATATAAAGTAATATTTAGAATAATTGGAAAGTAATAAAGCACAAAATGTGAAACCCTTTACTTATAATAGAGAAAACAACACGCCTAAATATTCTGAGGTTAAACTTTAGCTCTTGAAGCTCTTTAGATTTTCAATAATTTTTGGTATATAACAATCCTGTTTGGTAAACAAGTTATAATTTTCAAACAAAATTATAATAATTTCATTATAAAGCTAAAGCATTATCTTATAGCATGCATATCATTTAGCAAGTTTTCAACAAAACCTTTTCATTTTACAAACATTTAAGGTTCGAGTTAATCCCAGCTATTATTGTATTCTAACTGCTTAACGTATGCGTACACTTTCTTTTGCAATCAAAATGTTAATCTATTTACGGGGCTTGATTCAAGTGGTAAAGAAATATTTATTCTTGCTACTTAAGAGAAATCATGTTTTTCTTCTACCGCCTTAATTAGTACTAAGAGATTTAAAACTCCCGAGTTTCTACTTGAAGTGCAGAAAATAAGAATTAACCTTGGTAGTCACGTAATTAAGAGATACGGGAGAGATTTATCTCTCGCTCTCAGGTAGCGGTCCCGGAAGTCCCAGAGAGCTAAAACGGAATGAAAATCAAATTTATGAACTGTTCATTTCGATCAGTGTGAATGCGAACACTCATAAAAGATTTCAGCTAGTCTCGTTTTCGTTTGAAATATCGAGCTATAATCCACCTGCACCGGTAATTAAAATTTTGGGATTCAGATTACCAAACTGGCAAAATTGTGGAATTTATAGCCCATCAGTACGAGTCAGGTTACGTCATTCAAATTCCATTTTCAAGTTAGAACTTTGTTTGGTAACTTATCACAGGCCTAGCAGGTGGGATTGTTTCGTTGTCCACGTGATTTGTGCTTTTGAATTAATTGTTTGGTACAGTCAGATTACGAAGCGATTCTAGACAGGCAACTACATTCTTCTAGTTTTGATAACGAAATTGTTAAGCATTTTGAACAAAACATGACTTATTTTATTGTAATTAAAGTTTCATTTTGATTAAAATTTAATAAAGGAACGGAAGGTATAATAAAGGTAGGTTTATAATAAAGGTAGGTAGTATAGTAAAGGTAGGTTTAACGAAAGAACGGACTGGTGTTTAATCGGAATATTTGAATATACTTGATTAAAGATAAGCTAATTTATTTCAAACTTACATCTAGTAAATAATGTCCGTATTCTGAATCATGCTATAAAAAGACATGAGTTAGAATTTTAAATTAATTACACCACTTAAATTGTTTTCGAATATATAAAAGAATACTGTATTTTAATTTTAGTTCCGCGACTCACAAAGGCCCGAGGTTTGATCCTCAGAAGGGGCAAGGTTGACTCTGCTTTTCATCTGTTCAATGAAGAAATCAATGACTGGGTCAATGAAGAGAGTAATGGGTTTTGCTAAATACTGGAGGTTCCGCATTTGACGGACCACCCAACCATCTGTTCATGCAACCCAGAGCCTGAGGTCTTGGCTTTCCTTGGGCTGTCATACCATTGAGTTTGGTTTAGAGTTTTAATTTTAAGAATAATTTCATGGGGTAAATTAATAATTTAAATATTATGTAATTCTTTATATAATTGAAATGATACACGAGAGAGGCAGATTAATAAAGAAAGGGCCGAATAGACGTAAAGTCTAAAGAGAGCTGAAAATTCAGCTGTTATTGGAACTCTAATGATCAGTAGAAATATAAGCTGATAGTGTACAGTGAGCCTAAAAATATATCATCCAGAATACAATTTGTTTCTAATGCTTAGAATTAAATACAAAGGTGCTAATAAAAAAGTACATAATAAAACTTAATACAAAAGTACTTAATAAAAAAGTGCCACTCTTAGTGGTTAAAAAGGATTACCTCAAGTATGATAATTAATTGGTGCTAAATATTAAAAATAATTTTCTCTGTACACACATACCGTTTTTTTATGGATTTCGATTCATCCCGGCCCAAATTGGAGGATTGGTAGTTACAATCTGATCCCAATAGTTTAGTTATGAAAACATTCAGACGTTAAGGTCCCTTATGTTAGTTTTACTTTTTACGTATATTTTACTAGATTTCGGGAATTTTTTTTTTAGGAGAAACAAAACAATTTTGCGCATAATTATAAAATTCATTTCTTACCTATAACTGAATTGATAGTTAGCACTAATTAGTTATAATACTCACTGGCAACATTTTGCATCATGAAGATTGGCACCTTGTGTGTAGAAATCTGATCTTTAAAGAAGATATTTAGGGAAATATCTTTTTTTCGTCTTAATATACACGATTTATAATAAAACAAAAATTATTTATGTTATCATAAAAGTAAAGTTCAAATATTATATGGTAAGTCTCATCCATGATAAGGCTCAGTAGCTCAACTATATTTACAAATGGCGTCAGCACGCTTAATCAAATAGAGGGCATAAATAATGATGAGGGCATGAATAAATGAAGGGCACAGTAGAATAACAAAGGAAGCCCGGATTTACAAATTTTTGGAGAGGCAAATGGAATTTAAACATAGTTTACATAGTTATCTTCCACACCACTTAACTCATAAGTAAAAACAGATTTTATATATATATATATATAAATATATT
>NC_092210.1:83989494-84015549 GCF_043381705.1 Parasteatoda tepidariorum | reverse complement strand
TATAGAAAGAAATATATATATATTTTCACTTCTGACGATAAGTATTTCAATGTGCAGGATTGTATGTCTTATTTTTAGCAGTTTTCAAAATGTTTTTTTTCTGCCCCCAGTTTACACATTACGTTTATTTGTGTTTAGTTATTTGTTATGCCCAAATATTAAGTTTACATTTTCTTGCATATTCACAAAACTTTTATTTTCAATGATTGCATAATCCTTAATCCATTATGAATTTTCAAATAAATGTGGTTTTTAACTGAAATATTCAATACATTTTTTAGACTGCCATGTTTGGCAGACTCAGTAAATAAAAACTAAATTTTCACTCTTCATAGCATTACATTTTTGATAAATTAATAAAAATTGCGGGATTGTAGCTCTTTGTTCTAAACATTTTCAGAGATTAATTTGAGACTGTTACTAAACGAAACCTTTAAATCATTTATCATCCATATGTCAATAAATTTAGGTGAATTGAGAAATTTTAAATAATTATTCTTATTTTGCATTTTTTGCATATTTACACTGCAGTAAGAATTGTTAAATAATTTTTACATGGAATTTCACAATTGTATCTAGTCAGTTATCCATTTTAAAATAGCTTAAATGTTGTCATAAATAAAATGTAAAAATCCTCTATTATTTAAACAAATTACTTAAAATTCGGTAAGATTTAAACTTATCAAAATAATATGAAGGTGCATTCGTAAGAATTTAACTATGATATTAAAGGGAAATATCGAATTTTATAAATTCTTTCTAAGTTTGTTCACAACTCAAATCAATATGAAATCCTTAAAACTATTTGCACTCCATCTCAGATGCCGTTTCTCAATACGGAAGAAGAAAATAACCGAGACAACTAAAGTTATTTGATTTTGGAATGGCATCAGTGGATCCCAATTGGAAAGTTCTACTTCTTTAATATGGCGTTGGTGGAATATGGAAGCGCAGCTGTTTTAAGAATACAAGTCTCCAGAGAGAGATGTTTGAAATCGAACACAGTTCTATGTAGGGATAAAAAAGTTTATAGTTGATCTTTTTCCAAAATTTCTTCTTAGCTACGATATATTTTGATGTAAAATAAACATGAAAGACTTATTTTTTCTTAATCAAAGATTTTAATGTGAAAAAAAAATATGCTGAGTTTAACTGAAATGGAAAGTTTAATTTAATTTTTTTTACTTTTATTTTTTATGAGAAGTTTTACATTATGTGTTCAAATAACAGTACTGTGTTAATTAAGATGTTATTTAAATTAAAACTTTTATTATTTTTATAATTTTTTTTTATAGTTTTCATTAATCGCTCTTGCAATTTGATTCACTGAATTCTTTGATATTTTAGCATTTAAAATCATAATGAGGACACCATGATTCAAACACTATATATTTGCTTAGTTGAAAACTGTACTAAAAAAATTATAAAGCAGACTTAAATTTATACCAGAATTAAAACTGAAGCTATAAGTAATATAAGTTTTTTTTAAATTTGTTTCTCAAATAAACGTTGTTTTTTTCCTTTATTTTTAAGTAATTAAATATCTATTTAATACTTGGAATTTAGTTGAAATATTAACACTCATAATACATACAAATGTTTTTGTAACTTTAAATTCCGTACTTGCAAAAATATATATAAAAAACAAGAGTAAAGGAAATTAAGAATCTCTGAGATTTCTTTAGAGATAAGCGTTTTATCATCACATTAAATTGTTTTCTTTATACTTCAAAAACATGGTAACAGTGTCAACAGTGTACGGAAGATAAAAATGCACCAAATAATAATTTATAAAATAATTCTTATAACCAAAACTCATATTCGAGCAAAGCCATTCAGATATTACTAACATTCTGTGTAGGATTCTGTAAGCTAATAAATGCCAGCAAGATCGATATATCAATATTTACATATCGTTATGAGTGTATTCCTATAGTTCTTTTTCGTGGAACATGACAGAGGAACTTTCTCTAATCTCGCTGATTTTCCTTTATGTGCATTGTTATGAATAACTTGTCGATGTAAAAGGATGAGATAAATTCCTGTAGGGGCAATCAATCATTATAAATTTTAGCTGTGAAAGCTGAATGATAAAATAGCTGTTATCTTTTCAAAATAGCTTTATAAAAAATTAAATATTTTGTAAAATTCTCCGTTTATTGTTAGTATAGAGTAATTTGTCACAAAATTTCCAGCTTTATATAGCATCAATTTAGGGAATTAAAAGTGTTGTTTCTTCAGATGGTCTTCGAATGGTCCGAATACAGCTTAAGGTTTCAGTAATTCTTCCACATTTCTGAATTTTATTTACTGAATAATATTGTCATATAGAAAGAAAACATATTAAAGAAGCACCATTTAAGTAATGTTAAACAGAGAATTAGAGTTTTTATAGTTACAAATTTAATTAGCAAGTATTTAAAATTATTTAAATATAGAAGACTTTAATCGTAACACATGTTTTTTTTAATTTTATCTTGCTTTTTTTTGAATTTCAGATGAAGATTGACATTAGAAAGCATTTGCTGAAGCGATTTGTAAATTAATTTGCGTCTAACTTTTTTTGAAAGATTATTTAGTGTAAAAAGAGTAAATTGAATTCTAATTAATTTCTCAGCATTTTAATTTTACATTTCTGTGGAAACTTAAATTGTTCAAATAACATTTAGAATCAAACATCTTAACATTTTTTTTAAAAATTAAATAAACGCACGGGACACAAAACTATGCTCTAAGTGGATTTGGATTTAATTGGAATTCTGTGGGACATTTATTTCTTCTTCGAAATTCTAAGGAAGGTCGCATACTTTTAATCACTTATCCGTTAATTTGCTTTAAAGTTTGTTTCCATATTTTTAATTCATATAAATGTGAGGCAAAACATATTTATTTAGATAAAATAACTAAATATTTAAAAAGCATGTGCATCTGAATATTATTATGCATTGATTTGCACAAAATAATTGGATTTAAGGAATTCCTATTTGATCGAACAGTTCAACAAGATAATAAGAATTTACATTGATTTTTGCTAAATAATTGGAGTTAATAATTATATATTTATTTGGATCCAACATTTGATTACAATAAAACTTATTTATTTGGATTCGACAGTAAAATTTTGATATCATATAATTTGTCATAAATTATTTTGAAGAATAATTATTCATGTAGTTTAGTATAGTCTACATCGACATTTATTTCTTTTTTTAAAAAAATGCATACTATTTCCATTAGTAGTAGCAGATGTTTAGAAATACATGTGGGCTATCTTTGGATAAAATATCCGATACAAAATCGGTTTATCAATCGAAATGCTTTTGTTGCCATAATACACGTTTTGCTTTATCTGCTGTCACCAGCGCCATCATACGGTGCATTGCAGCATAAAAAAAATCATATTC
Organism: Parasteatoda tepidariorum; assembly: GCF_043381705.1. Classification (NCBI taxonomy): domain Eukaryota; kingdom Metazoa; phylum Arthropoda; class Arachnida; order Araneae; family Theridiidae; genus Parasteatoda; species Parasteatoda tepidariorum. Next base: position 84,012,145 of record NC_092210.1, on the reverse strand, counting down.
AACCACCAATATTTTTCATGGTAGGAGCGTGTTCCAAAAGGCGAATGGAATATTTCTAAGCCTTGTGCAAATATATATATAAAATGTTTCATACATGGAAAAGAAAAACATGGATTTTGTTTTTACTCCATTTTCTTCTATGCTTTTTCTTTCACATAAGGTTGGTGAAAAATCAAAGTTATGGGTTTTGCAAACAGTGTGAAAGCTTTGTATTGATTGGACCAAGGGTTATCTTTAGAATTTCAGCTTTAAGTTAAAGATGGTAGAAGAAAGAATCTTTTAAACTTTCCAAAGCAGATAAAGTGGGGATTTAGCGTTAAATCCGGTTAAAATGTTCCCGGAACGTAATGAGTAAATAAAAATGCATTTGATACTTGTTTGTCAAAACACTTTCTTTTATTGGAGTTTTATGATCTAATCAAAGGAAACACAGTTTTATAAGCACCGTTTTTATTTTTGTGGTAGATTCTACTTTAAAAAAAAACAAATGTTGCATTTTATTTAACTTAATTGCTTTTTTTACGTTTTTGTATGTATGTGATTCGTGAAGTTTGAATGAAAAATGATTGGTAAATATTATATTTCAGATGGAAAGTATGCTGAGAATATTATTCAAAAATATTTTAATCAAGTTAAGTTAAAAGCCTAATTAATGTACTCAAATCATGAGAAGAGCACTCAACTCGAACTGAAAATACAAGCTAATTATTTCCATAAAATATTGATTGGGTAACATAGAATAATTTAAAATAACATAAATTATTCTCATCTTAACAATTCGTTAATAAGTTACAGAAATGCTAAACTTTTGCTCCTTTAAAGAAATGTAAATTTGAAATTAATCAATACCTTGTTGACATTTGTCATCATTTTTATTGTAGGAGGCATTTTATCCCTTTTAACTCCCTTTATTCCACCTTTGAAGGCGTAGACGAGTTCAAGAGTTGTAGCTACGTCTTAAAAATTATATCCTGCACCAGAACATTTTGAGACACCAAATTCTTTGACTCTTCTGGAATGAAAGGGTTAAACATTTAAAGCTAGCTATTATAGTTACCATTAATAATGCTACTTCAATCTATCATAGTTTATTATAGTTTAGATAGTTTAATGTATCACATAGTCGGAAGTATTTTGACGTAATTTACATAAAAATATGCATTTATGGATACCTAAGAGTGCTTCGCAGGATTCAATTCTTTTTCCATTTCAGTCGAGTCTAAAAAGGGGAATAGATAGTCTTTAATGTCACCCGAAACGACAGTTGAAGTGAATTGTTCGAAAATCCCTTGAGTTTAGAGATGATAAAAAATTTGCTATTTGCATAGTGGTATGGAATGTAGCTTTGATATTCTGATGGAGTGATTTAGTTTTAATGCTAGTAATGACCTGGAATGTTATAACTTAAAAACTAAAAAAAGTGGTTGTTTTAGTTGTGATGTCTTTCACTTCGCTTGATTCAAGACTTAGAAACTGTTGCATTGGGAAGTCATGCTTGGACGTCGATGTTCTTCACGTGCTCTTGAAGGACCGACACATGGATCAAATAATTCCGAATTCCTTAAGAGTTTCAGAGATTCCATTCCTCCAGCATTTTGAACCAATTACCACTCTGTGTTCAGATCTTATTAATTCACAACACGGAAATAATTGCCTTGTAATAACGTTTTACAGGAATTTCTAGACTAAACTGAAAGCCCTCACAACGTACTGCATGCTTATAATTTAATTACAGGATGTATCCCCTGCGTACGTGCATTATGGTACCCCATAAAATCAGGGACGTTGATGTATATCATAAGAATGAGCAAGAAAGAATATTTTGATTCATGAATGAACTGATGTAATTTATGTTTAAGGTGCATTTTATCTAAATATGCGAACATTTTACATAGCATTAAAAGTAGCAATACGATGTGTAAGGAAGTCAAGATTATAAATCGAACAAAATTCCCAACGTAAATAGAATTAAAAAGATATTGTATTCTCAACAATGCAAATAAAATATTTATAAATATATGATAACTAAGCATATAAAAATCTAAATCATAACATTTAATTTAAAATGTGTATTCCTTCTCTTATTTACATTATTTTTTTAAAACGTGAAAGTTTATGTATATAATTTAAATCCTTTTTCATTCATACAACAATAATCTTCTTTACTTTGCCTTGGTATGTGAGAGAAATAGGTATGTCTTGTATATGGTATGTTTTCCATACTTATTAATAAATGTTTTGTGAAAAAAAAATTGAATAAATTAAAAATATTTATTTGCAGAATATAATTGCTCCATCAAAATATTTTTTTATTAGAGGAAATGTTATGAAATTAATCAAAATGCTTTGTTGTGTATACCAATGCGATCAGAACAAAATGTAGAGTTTAAGAATTTTTTCTCGCTGGCCTGGTGGCCGAGGGATCAGCGTTCCTGAATCTCAAGCTAATACTTGTGGGTTCGAATCCCACTTAGGTTAGAGATCTCTCTGTGTGTTGTTCTCTATCGTGTGATGTGTGAATGTGGCCCACCCTAAAAACGGGTAACTGTATCAGCGTGGCATAATTAAAGATGCTCGCAGGGCTACATCCCTGTTATCATTGTTGTATTCAGATTTAATAATGCAGTCAAAAGCCGGAATAAGTTATAAAAAGTAAAAAGGTTTATTTGAAGATATACTGGTAGTTATAACAGATCACATCCCCACTCCGCAAAGGAGGGGGTGTGGACGAAGCTACGGATTGTTCCGGCAGATGTTTATTGGAACACGCTATTCAGCAAGATGCATGCGGAAACCTTCGGTCTCGCATTAAATACTACAGAGATTGGTGTAATTAGGTTCCAGTCGTACATACCTTTGTAACTCTACACATTATGGAAAATCATTTAATGCTTCTTAATATAGAAGTGAAAGAGGGACAAGATACTAAAAATAACTCCTCCTTCGAAATATAAATCTAATTATAATTCAATGGTATGTTTTCAGCCATGAATTCCCAAAATAGAATTAACTCCTCGTTTGAAATATAAATCTAATTATAATTCAATGGTATGTTTTCAGCCTTGAAGTCCCAAAATAGAATTTCTCTGCTCTTACTCCTTAACAAAGACATTTTATGAAACCGAAAGAGTTTTAATTCTTTTATTCTTTTATTAATACAGAAGTATTTATAATTTTTATATTATNAAAAATCAAAGTTTATTAACATGGGAAGGATGAAAAAGGCGAGGTTTTTTTTTTTTTAATTTCGAAAAAAAGTGGTTCAAATATACACGTTACTAACTCTGTATCAAGAATGATTAGAAATAATAGACAAAAACAATATCTCATACAAAACAATATAAGCATAGGAAAAACTATTACAATGAAATATTTTATCTATGTATATATATATATATATATCAAAAAGCCAGAAAACAAAAAATAGGAAGAAATATAGTTTCTTCAACAGCTCACACGAGTATATCCGCAAAAAGAAGTGCTTTTTAATATGGTATCAATAAAGTCGAAGCAAAATGTATCAATAGAATAGTGTGAGGAGCACTCAAAAAATTGAAGCAAAATAGATCACATTAAGTAAAAAATATATCACCCAAAAAACAGAAAATAAAATGTAAGGAAAAAACAGAGCAAAACGCAAAACGAAATTTATAGAGCTAGTAGCGAATTCAAAAGAACTTACATGTAACGGAATTTCTCAAGAATGATTTAAAATATTTTTGAAATAAAAATGCTAGATTACAAAACAGGAAAACAAAAGTGTAAATGGTGCTAAAAGAGTAAATAGAGGAGATTTGTCTTATGGCGCATTCTTACAGCAGTACTGAAGCTCGTTTGATTTTTTAGTTACCAAGGATTGGCCCGAAAATGGATATAAGCAAGGTAATAATATTATGGATTGTTTAAAGAAATTAATAATTAATAAGGTGGATTGTTAATTATTCAATTTTAATGATTTTAGAAAATTAATATTTATTTTTTTTATAAAAGAGTGTGAGAGAAAGAGAGTAAAACCATGATTTACACGTTTCGCACAGATTTTTAGCCAACGATTTGCCCGAATTGGATTTGCACATGGTAAAAATATAAATTAACAAAGAAGTTTTTAGTATATTTGTTAATAATAACATACAATTAACTCAATGATATTATATAGATTTGAATTACTTTACTTGGGTATCCATTTTTTTTAAATCAAATTTTGAAAGAGTTCGTTTATTTGTTTTTTGGAAAAATAAACATTATTACATATTCTTTTATTTCTACTCATTTGATTAAAAATGGTATTTAAATAGATGTTTTTTGTAACATTGCAATTCCAATTAATTAGTTTATTTATTTTAAAATTAAAATCATTTCTTTTATCGAATAAATCAACAAAATAGATTTTTTTCTTCTTTTTTAATATCCAAATTCAAAAAATTAAAATTAATATTATCATCATGATTATGAAGCAAAATTAATTCCTCTGGGCAAGTATTATTCATTAAAATTGTATAATGAAAATAAAAATTAAAAATCATAAAATCATCAGTAAATCCAAAATCAAATTATAGTATAATTTTTTTCACGATAGTGCACATTAGCTAAGAGGAATAAAAAATTAGATCTATCTATCAATTTGTCTTCTATCAATTTGAATAGAAATATATTTTCCTTTGTAAAGATGATTAGTGAAAAGACAAAAATTAATTAGAATTTTCCAGTAATCAAAATCGCAATTAAGAATATTTTCAAAATCATAGTAATAACTGAAAAAAAAATGTTTTCGTTTAAAAAGGGAAATGCTATTGAAAAGATCTTGGAAATCAAGAGTCGCAATTGAATTACGTCATTTATTACCATCAACCATCATTTTGCCAAAAAAGAAAAATATGTGAAGAAATTATAGTGATTCGTTAGGGAGAAAAGTAAATAATTGCCATACTATACGTTTTTTGACGCCAATTTTGTTCAGTTAATTCTGGTAATGTGTATTTATTGAAATAAAAGAGTAAGCTATGTAGTACAAAGCAAAATTAATTGAAAAACCGCCATCCTATAAGTGGCACCAATTAAATTTGGCAATAGACACTGCTGTTATTATGATAATTACTGCAGTTTAAATATGTACCAAATATACTTAAACAGATAAATTTTAACTGACAAATTTTGAATATCATGAGTTGGCCCCGGGCGTAGAGTAAATATTCTGCTATTTAATTAAAAATAAACAATTTAAATTTAAAAGGATAAAAATTGTCTGATATATAAAAAAATATTAGTTTATGCTGATATTACATTGTGCTTTATTGAGTGGAATAAATTAATATAATAACATAAACATTAATTAATATAATAACATTAATATGGTATAATTAATTAGTATATAAAAAAATTAATGTAACAACTTCACTAACTCACTTTATAAATTGCAAGTTAAATTTAATTTTACTGTTAAATAAAGTTTAAAATGCCTCTTTGCATTTTAAATAAATGATTTCTGTAATTCAATTTTTCTTCCTTTTTTTCGCAAAAAGGAGAATATAATGATTAGTTAAAGTTCCATTTGTTTAAACTGACTGCATCTAACAATGGTGTTCTTCTGAACTGGATTGTTTATTAGTTATATCCCAACGCCGTCTCTTAATCAAATAGATTCCCATAAGAGAGCAGGGTTTTGAGATGCCGCACGTTTTTCCCATCTCATTTCCCTTTGGTGCCAAAATCATTGGCATCAATCAATGGTAAACTTTGAATCGATTCCTTCGAAACCTTTTCCCAAGCGCAGATCGAAGATTGCAGCCCGCATCTTCGAAATTGCTGCCGGTCCAATTCATCACCGCCGTTAACCCCGCTTCTGCCATAGATCTCTCCTCGGTGAAGGTGAAACTTTTCATTAGGGTAAAGCGAGTGTCCGGTTTAGCGCCGCTTGTTCGGGGGGGAGAATAGAACGATTTCCTAGGTTACCCCTCTCCCAATCCCAATGAAAGTTTTGGGGTCTTTCATTAGAAGTCATTGGTAACATTTCACGTTAAAACATTGTATCGCGTCCGCTTTGTGAAACGGTTTGAAATGTGGAAATCAATTCTCACTAGAGGGGTCAGATACATATTGTTTGAATACTAATTATAGGCATTTTTGCACGCAATTGAAATTTAAGTGCAGTGATACATCGGTGAAGCTGATCTCAATGATGCTAAGCTGATCATTTCTGTTCAATATAACTGATCTTTTTACTAAATTAATGTGATATTCCTCTTGAGGTCTGGTTTCTTAGGACAGGTCGGTGTCAGCTGGAAATCAGCGCTAACCTCTGATTGGTCCATTTGTGAGTTTGACTGTATACGACATCGAACTCTCATCTTGAACTACAATTGCCGTCCAACTCAACTGCAGTTGGATTACAGCGTGACGTTAACGACAGAAGCAATGGCGGACAACATCCAACAGCAGATTGAAATCAGTCAAGATTTTGATTTTAACATTAAACACAGCTTCTTCATTAAACATAGCACTCTTCATTTAGCTCAGCTATAATGTTTTTTTCTAGGACAAAGCCATTATTTGTTCTCTAAAGCACTGGTCGACGATAACAAAATCAATACAAATTCAAAATAAATATTTGTTTATGTTATTAACGCATGTGCAATGAGAGATAATGTCTGCTTTGGACCAATTGCTCACGCTGAGCTAACGAAAAAGTATTTTTTTGGCGTCAGCGATACGTCAACTTTCCGCTGACGCCCAGATAAAACGCTTGTCCTAAGAAACCGGGCCTTGAGCTTACAAACCAGTATTTTGTTGGCGTCAGGGTAACGTCAACTTAACGCTGACGCCCAGATAAGGCGCTTGTCCTAAGAAACCAGGCCTTTAAACATATTACAAGGTACTGTGTTTCAGATTAAATACTCGTGCTTTAAAGTTCAGAAACAACAACAGTGAAATGAAAATGTTTCAAGTTTGAATTAAATTATATGGTGTATAAGATATGTCAATATGCTGGTCGATTTCTTTAATTCGTCAAAATTTATCCCATTGATTTTTTAATTTTTAATAATACTACATGAAGTTGGGTAAATATAATAGATTACATTTTTGACTTTTCTCTCCGAAATCGACATCAATGATAAGTAATATTTTTAAGGTAAATTGTTCGGTATTTCCTATATTAAAATATTCCTCCAATAGAAGAATTTTCCTGCATGTGCACGAAGCACCTCTTTAAAAATCACTTGGGTCAGGGAATAGTCGCAAATATTCATGACGAAATAGCATCATGAAAGCGACATAATACATTTCTAATCGCGTCTTTCCCCCAAAATCAAAAAATCAAATTTGAACTATTGCTGGAAATTCTACGAATGTATTAGTAATGAAATATTCCAAACTCAATTCTTATCATAAAAGATCTCGTGGAAGAATATACGTGTTTCAAAAACTTTGCAAAATTTATCAGTAGAGCATCTGGGCCAATTGGGCACTTAAAATGGTTGGCTGAGGAAATGCATAAAGCAAACAATAAAATACTCGCAATAATGCAATCAGTTAATTGGATTTAGCCAATCAGAAATGTAATTTTTGCATCTTCTTTCTTTCTTACCTTCAGACAAGAATTTGTCCCATTTCTATGGTTAGTTATTTCGTACATAAAAGAAGGAAAAAAAACATGAAAATGTGACATTTGTCAAAAAAAGGGAAAATATTTTTTACAAATGTAGAGTGCCTGCTTTGAAGGAAGTTAAAAAGCTTTTTCGATTCACATTGCTGTTTATATCCACTTACGAGTGTGTCTAACTCATTTGAGAAATATATCATAGTTAGTTCCTAGAAGATTGTTGGAGTTTAAAAAAAAATGCGTGTCATGTGAGATGTTCATTCTGCATGAGTGTCTGAAAAAAAATTTATTTGTACTTTAAAATATATAGGAAAAAAGGGATGCAAATGATATAATGTAATGCAAATGAGATATTTATCAATATTCTGAAGGAAAATTGTATAGAATATTAAGAATAAAATCAATATACAGTATTTTACGCAACTTACTTTGTTTGAAAGAAAATAATAGTTGAACACATAAAGTTAATATTTAAATACGATATTACGATATTTTATGTGTTTTTTTTATTAATTTTTATTATTTTCATTTGCTAAATTTAGAATAATTCATTAAATAATAAATATTCGGGATTAGTCTTTTTAAATGGAAATCTGTTTGGAAAAGAATAACTATTTCCAAAATGTTTATATATATATATATATATATATATATATATAAAATAGAATTCAGGTTTTAAATACACTAAAAACTTTAAAAAATGTAGATTCAATTCACTGTTTTGATTTCGAAAACCTCTATACTTCCCTTCCAACTAATAAAATTCATGATGACCTTCTTCAAATTCATAGCATGTTTAATCTCAGTGATATTATTAATGAAGATAACTGGAACTTTCTAGTACATATTAACCTTAACAACAATTATATTCTTTTCAATGACCACCTTTTTCAACAAATTAATGGTATTCCCATGGGAAATAATTTCAGTACTAACATCTGCAATATTTTTCTTTTTCTACAAGAATATAGATTTGTAAAATCACATGTTAATCTTCCAATTGATTCTCTCTTTCTCAGATTCATTGATGATCTATTAGTTATTAATTTTAATGATTTCGATATTCTAGCAAAACATATTTATCCAAATGAATTAATTCTTAATAAAACAAATAATAGTAATTCTTCAGCAAATTTTTTAGATTTGACTCTTAATATTAATGCAGATAAAAATATTACATTTAAACTTTTTGACAAAAGAAATGANTATATATATATAACGAGTTAAACGAGAATATAATACATTTTTTAAGCAAAGGTTATTTTAAAAAATATTTATAAGAGAAAAATAATGCGTCAAGTGCAATTTCAGAAAACAATAAAAAGAAGCTCATGAGAGAGCTTGCAATAATAGAGAGAGAATGTATAAAATTTTTCTTAGTAATGACTTCTCTGATAGTGATGCGAAGTGGATTGGGCAAGTTTAAGAGGTGTACAAAGCGTAGGCGTATTTTTTTGATATGTAACATTTGATATTTAAATGATCAGATACAGCATTCCAGTATAACGTAATTATAAGTGAAAAATTCCGACATTCAAAGGTTTTAAAAATATTTTTGACTTCATTTATCACTATTTTTCTGAAATGAGGCGTTTCTCAGAATTGAAGGGTTGTAATTGACATGTAAACTAAATATTAAAATATGAGAGGAGAAAATATTTTGTTACCAAAAGTAAGTAATCTAAGCACTTTAAGGTAACAGTACAAGGGATAAAAGTTGCATTGCTATAGTAATAATAATATAAGCATATATTTTTACAAATTCCTTAAAATTCAAAAAATAAAAATCGTGAGAATGTTATGAGCATGAGAGAAAATGATGCAAATAATCAGATAGATCATAGCATTACATAAGGATCGATATTTGAAATTCGAAATATACGTAATCTGTTCTTATAAGACAAAAGATTGATTAGTAAAATTGAAGTTTTATTCGAATACGGTTCATTTTTTTAAAAAGCATTTCTGAGTTAATGAACGAGATATTTTACTAGGGAGCAAACTAAAAGCTGAAATGTACTAAATACAATACATTCATTTCAGTTTGTTGTGACATTGTAAAGGAGAATTTACAAGTTTAAACTTTTACAGGTGTAGCTCTAGCACTAATGGGGCTAAGTACAGCACGATGCTAATCTTGCTAAATAAAAAATAGTTCTAATAACTAGTTTCATAAATGAATAAATAGTAAATATGTACACGTGCGTAAATATGCAATTTTTATCAGAAAATAAATTAATCACAAGAATAAACCAAATGCAAGAAAAACTAATTATCATAAGAAAACTTGAATGAAATGCTAAATTGAAATGAATATAAATAAGTATGCTGATTGATTTTCTTATTATAATTACCGATAATAATTAATTCCAAAATATCCTTCTCTGTTTGAAATGTTTTTTTTTCTTTAACTATTTTACAGATAACAAACCATGTTAAGTTGCTGAAACTCATAAAACTATTTCTTTTTTTTTTGAGTTAAAATCATTATACGTCTCATAGGATGAATACATTTAAACTCATAGATGAAAACGATTAAAAAATTGCAATATATGCAGTCCCTTTCCACAATTCAATGATCCAAACCTATTCGAACGAAACAACTTTCCCCATTTCCATTATAGTAATTACAGTTCTGCGCCAAGTATTCTTGACTGCAACTTAAGCTTTTGATAAATGTTTTCAACGCTCCATTGGACAAACCCACATTTTGCGCTTTGAAATTATTCAAGTCTATCGACAACGGTGGCAAATGCTTTAAAGGAAGGCGTCAAGGTTCATAGATATCTGTCACGTGGTTCTCCTTATTCATGTCTAACTTAAATGAATGTTTGTTGAAGGTTTATTAATTTTTAATCATTGCATTTTTAGGCAGAATGATTTCTAACTATTCACCTATTACTATTATAAAAGTTAATATTTTAACGACTTAAAATACTTTAAAAAGTGATCATTTACAATTTTCATGGTATAAAATTGCTGATTAAAAAATCTTATCATCAAGTTTCCTGCAAGATTAAAAAATATGTTCTTTTCAGGATATGTTTTCAAAGGATATGTTTTATTTAAAAACATAAAATGTTCTCTTATTACTTACTGAAAAAGAAATTAAATAGTTATTTGACCTTTTGAACAAAGAATCGTTAGAATTACTCAAATTATGCAATTCTAGCATGAACTTCGTGTTAAAGTTCTATAAAGAATGAAACATTAGAGTATGAAATATTCTTAGTTATTTTATTTTTTTCTTATTATTAACGGCTTTTTAAGCTGTTACGTATGCAAAAAGCATCTAAAAAGAAGCGTAGATTTTTTAACAGGAAAATAAACTACTGACAGGAATACCAATTGCAGAATATTCCAAGAATTTTATTCTGTTCTTGTAAGTAAAGTATTGAATAGTGAACTTGGTTTCATGAGCGAGTCGCGAAATACTTTTCGTTCGAGATAAATTTAGTCTTTGTAACGAAATGCTTTGAACATTTTCGTATATTTTTTATAATATATGTACCCACTTTTAATGTAATTTTGAATGATAGGAAGTTAGGAAAAGTTTCTTGAAATATTATTAAATTGAACATATATTGACCAAAGAACTGAAGCATGTGTACTGGACCAAGATCAAAGAGCTTTATATATTCAAGTCAGCAAAATCAAATAACCTTATAAACTGATGCAAATAAATAAATAAGTTAAACTTCGGAGGTATAACGATTATTAAGGATAGTCAGAGCTGGTATTTGCCTACGGCAAGTAAATATTTGAGGTGTTTGCAAAATAATTAAGCTATTAATTTGTTATTGCAAACATATGGGAAAAATAAGATATTGAGGATAGAGAAAAATAAATAAATGGGATTAATAAAATGAATTCATTTGGAATTCATATTTCAATGCAATTTCCTTGAATATAGTATTTTTGTCAAGAGAGAAGATCATATAATTTCCTCAGGCATGTTTCCCAGATCGTCGCCAATAGCCCATTGTGCAGCTCTAGTGCTACGTAAATGAACTAAAACAGCAACAACATTAAATAACTTGATTTAAATATAATAAAGGTATTGATTGCAAAGATTTAAATCAAACAAACTTTGTTTGCTCAAAATAATTTAAAGGATACGAACAAATAAAGAGTACGTGTTGGTTAATTCGAATTAGTTCATACATATTAGAATGAGAAAAAAAATATTGCTTAATGAAAACTGGTTTTCAAAGATTTTGAATAGGTTGCTTCAAATTATTTAAACAAATCTCTATTCGAATTGCGTTAACTAATTCCATATACAGCTATTTCTAGTTTAATCAATAGCACTTTACTTTCCTTTTCGTTTGACTTTTTCCTTTGTTTTACTTCACTTAATATACAGCTCATAAAAGATTTTAATCTGAGGAACTTTAAGAATTTTTTAATATATTATTTTTCCTAAAATTGGAGAAAAAAACTGACAGATTCTTACAAAATGAAATTTTACCATAACATAACAGTGAAACAATTCCCTTCAGCCTTTTCTGAGAAAGTTCTGAGATTCAAATTGATTTTCTTCTGTTACTTTCCGTGTGTACATATTAAAACTGGATAAATACCGTTGACAGATAGGATGAATCAAATTTTCAAGCAGTGTAGCATTTCATTAAATTGCTATTCTTTATTATTTAGAAGGCTTTAAAAAATCAAGTTTATTTAGATTATTTACAAAGTAAAATTAACACGATGTCAATTCACACATTTTATAAAATGGTAATTATTCTCAACCTATAAGAACGGAGATTTCTTGCGTACTTAATGCTCAATAAATACTAATTCTTTGTTGTGGATTTTCGGTAATAATTCCATCTATAATTTTGATAACAGTGAAAAAAAACATTTCCAACTAATTGGCATGTCACACTTTTAAAGAAATTTCTACCGAAACTTCGCTTTCCATAAAGTTAAATTTTCAACATGATTTAAAACATAAGATATTTACTCCATCAGCTCATAATTTGTAATTAATCTTTCCGTTAAATAATCGTTTAACTAATCATTAACGAGTGTAAAATACGGTATCATATAATTGTAGAATAAATAATAACACAAAAAAATCTATTGAAAACTAATTTCGTTTTTGTTTAAAACATAAACATTTAAGTTAATTTAAATTTTTAATTTCTACTTTATTTGTTTTATTTTCTGCTTTATTTGTTAAAAATTTAGAAACAAATGTATTTCATTAAAAGTTTCATTAAACGTTAACCAAACACCATTCTAAATTTTTAAATTTTTACAATTTTTAATTCACAATTTTTTTCATTCAGAATTTGAAGTTTACTTATTAACATACATTTTCATAATTAAAATCTTCCCATATATGATTATATGAAAGTTTCAAGAAACAACTTCAATTTTAAAATACTTTTTTTTCCTTTCATTTCGAGCTTAGTACTGAAGAAAAATTTGCTAAAAACTATATCAAAATCAATATAATTAAATAAATGCCTGACTGCGAAGCCATAGGCTGCGGGTTCAAATCCCGCTCTGGGCATGGATGTTTCTCTCTCTCTTTGTGCTGTCCTCTGTTGTGTGTGTGTGTATGATGTGTGAATGTGGCCCACCCTATAAGCGGGTTTGTGGCAGTGTGGCGTGGGCAATGTTGCTCGCCTCCGTGACTTTGGTTCACAGGTGCCCACTGGGTAATGCGAAATGAGCAACAATTTTAGCATAGTATAGGCAAAGATTCAAAATTGAGTGCCTGCCATTGGAAAAAAAAATAATTAAATAAATGAATTTATGATCACACATCATGCATAAAAGTAAATCAGTAATGTGAATTGAGTTTAATTTATAGTCGATTAAAACATAATATGTATATTTTTTGTTCCGGCATATTGAAATTATACTCATTTGCAATCAAATAATTTTTATGAATTTTCAATTCAGGAACGAAACGATGCAGTAAGCTATTTCAGTCTGTGCAGATCTCTCTACATTTGTTTAAGTAAACACTATAAGCATTAATTTGAGAGCTGTCGCTTAAGTTCTATTGACTTTCCCATCAATGGGTATAAAATTTAGGTGAAATGATTTGGAAAATGACCTCATGCGATGTATTTCTCCTTTCACAGTCTATTATGTTCGCATGAGTGAGGCTTAGAAAACAATGGGATCTATTTCATCATTCCTCCTCACTTTTGTGTGGAAAAGAATTTGGTCCTTCACGGGTGCCTTTCTATTTAATCACGGTTTGTTAATACGCCTGGCCTTATAGCCGGGGAACGGAAATTAATTTGAATTCCTCTGACACTAGACTAATTTCATCCCTGGCATTTGAGAGTGCAAGAAAATTCCAGTTCTAAAAATGAGATTTTCATTAATTCGGTTGTGATGTAAAAGCAGCGAAGAAAGAGATTTTGTACGGAATTTAAATTGAATATTAGTTCAGCAGCAGTGGTACTGCTATTGGAGAAATAACATTATTAATTAAAAGTATTAGGATAGTGAAATGAAAAAAAAAATTGTTGCTGTGATAGTTTTTATTTCTCGAGAAATCATTAAAAACGACGAGATTAATGAGTTTTTTAAAGACATATTTTGAATGCCATTTTCGTTTAATTTTCTCATTTACTCAGACTCATCGTTTTATTTGAAAAAGAAATTAAATTACTTATATCGCTTTTATCTATACTAAATTTTATCGTTTTATTTCGTATATTTAATTAAATGCCTGGTAAATAATAGGACAATATGTTATTTTTACTTCTTATAGGCATGTTTATTTTATATATATTTTTCCAGACATGTTTTGAATAAAATTTTCTTTTAATTTTCTCGTTGCTCTACTCATCATTAGGTATAAAAAGGAAATTAAATAACTTATATAGCTTGTATCTATACTAAACTTAAGTGATTTTTTGCTTGTTATTTAATTAATGTAAATTAAAAGAACGAAATATTATATTTATTCTTATATTAATAAAAAATCATTTTGACTATTAATTTTAATTTTTACAATACAATTTATTCTATTCATTATATGATTTGAAAAATAAGTAAAACTCTCTATAAAGCGTTTAAATGAACCATATTAAGTCATTTTTTCGGAACAGTATTTAATTACTAAATTAATTAAATAATTAATTGAATAATACTAGGTGTTTCGAAAAGAACATTCTTACCACTTATTTTTAGAACCCTTAATAAAAACGTAAACAACTGTACGAGGTGGGTAATAATGAGAATTAAATAATGAGACTGTTGCTGCAAGACATAACATTTTGATTCAAGCATTTTTAGTTATTATCACCTTCAATATACTATATCCCATGCGAAATTTTCATTGTTCGAAATTGTGATTGGAATATTCTTTTGTGAGCGCCTTGATAAAATGCCCATTTTCTTCATACAACTTTAACGGAATAAATTCCCCCCCCCTTTAATTCAGATTCGACTTTGGAAAAAAAATCGAACTCGCATGGTGCCAGGTCAGGTGAATAACGTGGATGATTTAACTCTAGGATGTTGTACTTGTCTAGACTTGTCGTTTTGGCAGACCATGGGGAATGAGTTGGTTCGTTTTATTGATGGAGAACTCGTCACTTCTTCAACCATTCGCTCCTCTGGCAACCTTAGTCAATTTCTACAGTTTCAGTAATTTCATGACTAGTTAACTATCGATCAAAATGAATCTGTCATTATGACGTCATTTTTCATTTATTTTATCCGTTTTCGGCCTGAAAAGGCGAAACGAGAGTTAATCAGCTTAACTGCCTCCTTGGCCATCTTGACCGATTAAGAAACTTGTACAAGTGATGAACATTTATTGACATGCGCTTTTTATATTGTTTCAGTAGCGCTTTTTTTCATGTGAAAGTTTGCGAAAACTTTGTTGGACAGTTATTACATTTCTTATTTCTCCAGCAAAGCAAAATAGCAACTCTTATTCAAACGAAAGCCACGCTCATATTAAGATGTTTATATACACGGAAGAAACACATTGGAAATTTTTTTTCTTCACATTACACTGATATCTGTCGTTCACGTTCGGCGCGTGCGTAGTTCTTGTGTTTGAAAATCAGTCTCGTAATTTCGTGCGAGGTTCATACACATTGGAGATCAAAAATTAATATTTAAGCGAAGAGAAATAAAAAACACACAATCAAAATCATACAAATTCGAATAGAGTGAGGTTATTGTAATAAACATCAACACATGTTTAATTAGAGGTTTGAACTCCTCTCTACCTCCTCTTTCTATCGCGGTTGCCAAAACTTATTCACTAAAAAATAATATACCACACTGAGAAAAAAGTATAGTCAAAACTACCAGAATATATTTAAATTTACTGTATTTCTGGCTCTAGAGGAACATCAAAAAGCTGGGCAATTCTTATCGAAGAGTTTGCTACCGATTTGACAAAATTAACAATAAAATATTGCCCTATAATGTGTGATAAAATTTGGTAAAGGTGGTAAAATTTGCAAATTTTATCCTGATACCTTAGAGCATGACATAAAACGATTTTTTCGGCAAAATTTATTTTTAAGCTTTGAAATTTTTGCTAAATGTGTGGTTATAAAAAATATAATTCTGAAAACTTGAATTTCCATCAAATTATTAATATACGAAAGGAACCGAGTGGATGGTTTAAATACACCATAGTTTAAATTTATTAACAAGAAAGGGGGAGTATTTTTTTACCAGAAATGTCATTACCATTCATGTCATATCCAAATGTCATTACCAGAAATATAATTACCAATGCTAATTTTACAGGAACCTTTATCTCCATGAAGACTGGTAAAGAAACGTTCCTTTCCTAAAAAAACAAATTTAAAAAAATTGTGAAAATAAAATGTTCTTCATTTTTTCTTTTTTACTTTTTTTCAAACTTTTTTCTTGATATGCAAGAATCGATATTATTTGAGCTCAAGTCTATCAAGTTATAAAATGTTTACTTCAAATCTGATATTGAACTATAGAAGATAATTGAAGATATTTGTTACCATTTAATTAAGTTATCAGATTATATCCTGTAAACTAAATTCATTAAAAAAAACTATTAGAAAGAATGTTATAGGGAAATTATGTTTATCTGATTGCAATCTTTCATCCTACCTAATTTAGTTTAGCTCATGCATGTCCTAATCATTAATTAAGTTACGTAAGCAGACAAGGATTTTTTTTATGCCCATGATAGAAATGCCCATTTTTATGATGTTTTCTGATTATTTAAATGCAATATATGATGACTGCAATGTGCAATGTCGGACTCTTTACTTTAGCTAACAGAATGAATAATTTTTCGATTTTTTATATTAATTTTTTTAAACCTGTGTCAGGAATTAATAGTTTAAAACAGTCTATAATTTTATGCACTGATAAAAAACTTGATTATCTGACGACAGCTTGATTACTTGTCTATAATTTTGAACATAATTTCTCCTTCCATCAACGGTGAAAGAAATCAAGTTCTTTACAATCTCGACTCGAAAGTCATAAAATATAAATCCGAAAATTCCTCAATTTTCTTTAAGGTTTCATTCACCAGTTCATAGCAGTCATAAAAACAAAATCAACCGTAGAACGTGACCGCAAAGCAGAGATCTTATTTAAAAAAAAAAAAATATTGAAGCTCATAAGACAAATTTTATTCATAGTTTGACTGCATAAAATAAATATAAATCTAACTTAAAGTGTCAACGATATAATATTTTGTCAACAAATAAATATTAAGGTCGCGACATAAAATTTTGTATGTGTGTGAAGCTATGCACACAGAAATATCTTAATACTTTCCATTCTTTTTTATTATTTAAAGCCATTGGCTGGAGATTATTTAAGTAATTTTAAATTTTTTTAGAAAAAGAAAATTATTTTTACTATTTTTTGAGAATAAAATTTTTTTTTGTGTTAACTACTTAAACGATTTTTTGTTTTTGTTTGAAGTATTTGGTTTTGATGGAAAATGAGAAAGAATCCAATTATATTGGAGGTATAATTATTATACTTACCAAATCTTACAACTGTTTTGCAATGATGTTTGTTTATTTATAATTAACTTATAATTTAAAAATTACAGACTATTTAATTGGATATGAAGGATAAATTATTTAAGTAATTTTAATTTTTTTTTAGAAAAAGAAAATTATTTTCACTATTTTTTTGAGAATTACATTTTTTTGTGCTAACTACTCAAAAGGTTTTTTGTTTGTTAGAAGTATTTGGTTTTGATAAAAAATGAGAAAGAATCCAATTGAATTGGAGGTATAATTATAATACTTACCAAATTTTACGTCTGTTTTGCAATGATGTTTGTTTATTTATGATTAACTTATAATTAACAAATTACAGACTATTTAATTGGATATGAAGATAAATTAGTTTAATTAAAATATATGAAAATGTTTCATAATTTTGTCTCAGAATTGTTTCCGATTTTATTTGGGGCTGTCCGAAATTTAGTGAATTTTACTGGCGTCGTGTGATATGCTTTTTCAACTTTTTCAAAAATATAGTGATTAGAAAGTTGCAAGCGATGTTATGTGTGAATCAACCAATCAAGTTCGACACACGAGGAACGTCGCTTGCAGGTAACCAATTTTATTCAGGAAGACGCGTAAGGGTTATTTTTGGTCTATTATTTCTAATTCCAAAATTAGACGCCTGTTTATCCCTTATTTATTAGTTGCTGAGTTTTCACTTCTTATCTGCGTTTTGTAAATAATTAAAAGGCATTTCTGACATTTTCCTTTTTTTAATAGACGTTTTATCAGTTATTGCGCTCATAGAAAAACTCCTCGCGTCCTTCCGTTCATTCTACGAAGCAATTTATTTCTCGTGGCAGTGTGTAATTTTTCATGCCTGGTGAGAAAAGTTTTGCCGAAATAAGTATATGAACTGTTTTGTTATTTAACAAAGATTCACTGACTGTTTATAAAAACCGACAACATTACTTAAAGGTGTGTAAAAATCAAAGACTTTACTCTTTCACTTAACGCCAGCAAACGTGAGGTAAATCTAAGTTTAAATCATGAACTGCAAGTTCAAATATTGATTTTTGCCTGAAATCTGCAAAAAGAAGAAAAAAAACTTTTTCTACAAGAAGTTTTCCTTGAGAAATCGAGAAATACAGGAACTAGATATTTGTGCACAAATTTTTTTGCAAGCAATATATAATCTCAGTGTGTAATTATTGTCTTCAAGAAAAAATATATAAAAATATATAAAAATTGTACTAAATATTTATGTTTGCATTAAAACAATCAAATCAAGTATAATATAATAATTTATTTGTTAATTGTTAGAGAATTTAATAGTATCAAGTTTTATTCAGCTTTATTGCCCGAAATAAGTTAAATGCTTCAGATAGTGAATCAGTAAATATTCAATATTTAACACTTAAAAGAGTTACCTTTCAAACAAAGCTAAAACGTTTTTTAACATCGTAATAATAAATTTTGTTCTGGGTCCGTTAACATACCATGCATCACCAAGTGATTGCCAGTATCTATGAGGTTAGTCGTAAGCACCCACATTGCTAGAAATTTCGCGGGAAAAAATGGTTAAATAACAATTTATTTAACTGTTATTTTAACATATTCTAACAAAACAGTCAAATAACATTAAATAAGATGATATTCAAACTGTTAACCGAGAAAAAAACCATCTATTAACTGCTTTTGTTTATTACGGAAACCAGAAATTAAAACCAGAATCTATCCCAACAACAAAGGCCATCATTTACTTTCTTGCAGCTAAATACATATTCCAGCCGAGAGAGCTAGTCTGTCTATCTCCTGACTAAAAGAAGGAGATTCGAGTCTCAGTGATGACACCATAGTATTTCCTCCATTCTCATCAACATATGAAGTGTTTCAAGTGTCATGCACTCCTACATTGGAGACCCCAGACTATTAGAACACGATATTCTCACTCACGCGCATATAGCAGCACTCATTCTTCTGTCTATCACAAAAAAGTTTAGTATTACCAGCCTAACCAGATAAACTAATTAAACTACATTCTACGGTTCATTTCATAAAACTCAGCTCCATTTCAACAACTTATCTCCATTGTCCATTACCTAATGAAAAGCTTAGTTCTTATGTCCTGTTAAATTTCATTTCTACGGTTTCGAAACCATGCTAGTTGTAAATGGTTAAAAACCGTATAGTTTTGTATTCATGACTTTTTAATCATACTAATTCGAAGTAAAATGTTTTAAAACTGTAAAGGCGAAAAAAGTCTTTTTATCGTAAACTTTGTGGTTGATTAGATGGATAGAATGTAGCCGGTTATTTTTTTGTGATTTTAGAATGAAAATTCTAACAGAGCAATTATACTTAAGGTTAAAGCCCGTATTTCTAAGAGGCTAAGGGGACAATTCAGGACAGAGATTTCATAGAAATGCTCCACCAGCCAGGCAGAAGCCAACGAAGACTTGAGAGAGTTACAATTGTCTTACTTTTAATACTTTATTTTAATGTATAAGTAAAACACAAATAGATGGAAGGGATCGCACATCCACTCCAGTTGCTGAATCGCATTCAGAAGATTCGCACACAACTTCAAAGTTTAATAAGGAATTATAAAAATATTCAAGTCATCAAAAATTCTTCCAAATTAGCAATCTCTCATTATCAATACATGATTCAGTCATATCTTTTTTTTCATTCTCATTGACCCATGTTGACTCTCCGAAAACCACTAAAGCAGTTGCTGGGCTGTAAAGTCTACTAAGTTCTGCCCATAAAAACTGTTTAAATGTGAAATAATTTTTAATTTTTGTATGCATACATCTAACATATAATTTGGACACATTTCTGCAACTTCTAAGCCAAATCATCTTTTTTCTATTTCCTAGCCTTGTAAGTTGTAGGGAGTTACAATTTTTTCACAAAAACAAATAAAATATTATTATAATTTCTCATTTTTTAAAATTATTTCAGAACGGTTTTTGAACTGCTGTACAAATCTGGCAAAAATTACTGCATAACATATCGATATTAATAAGTAGACATAATATTTTCTTAATAAATATATCAAAAGTGCTAATCCTTTTATCAAAGTATGATAGTAAAGGAAAAAAAAACTTAACAATATTTGCCATTTTAACTACCACTTATCATAAATTCAAACAACCTTAACTGAAAGAATGTTTATTAGAAAAGTGTCTTGTCGTTGGTGACAAAAGAAATTCTTTCTTCGATTTTCTTTATTTTTTCCCATTTAGTCAGGTCACACATCCGGCCATAACGTGACATTCTGGTACACATCGAACCACTCTTTTGTTCCCAAAATTTTCCTAAGCGACATGCAGTGCATTCTGGGAGGTGGTTTGCCTACGTCATCACAAGATAAAGGCTGACTCAGCTAACAAAGGCCAAGGGCTGCAGTTAATGTGTTCTCCACGTTAACTTTGTAGGACTCCGACAACATTAGACGAATTAAGTAGAATACTGAGTTCTGGCAAAGCTAATTTTTGCATCGATCCATAGTGTTGTTTCTAGGAAAATGGGGATTACGGCTTTTAATGACGAGGAACTCTGAATAGAGAGGTAATGGGAGTTAAAAGTCAAGACAATGTTTTATCTTTACGCATGTCTTAAGTACTTCTAACTGTTGTTTAGAAAAGGAATGATTTTCAAATCTAAAATTTAAGTAGCTTTATCGAAACGTAAATCTGAAATCCAATTTTCTCTTTCATCATTAAACATTTATATTTATTATAACTTACTTCAGTGGAATGCTTTTTTATTGTTGATTTATAACAATGAACAGCAAAATCTGAATATCAATGATATCGTGAAGATACTTAATAATAAAAAGGATGAATTAATTACTGAAACTTTAACAGAAGTACTTAAAATAGTTAATTTTGTTATTTGCATTTAAAAAAAATTTAATAACTAAATTCTGAAAAATCTGTACGTAAATTAAAGAATGGTCAAAATCAATTACCTTAATCGAAGCACAATGAATATCCAGTATTTTTTTCCCGATCATTTTGAAAAATCGTAAAAGTGCCTGGCAGGTGGTAAATTTGCTCTAATCTAACAATATTTTGCGTGATAAACTTTTTGTTACCTCAGAAATTATTCGGAAAGATAAAATCATGTACTTACTTTTTAATTTGAAATAGCTAAGATAACAATTTCATAACTTTTTTTCTTGATTTGAAATAGCACAGGAAATTATTACGATATTTTATTTACATTACATTGCAAGAGGAATAATTTAAAATTAAATCAGAAAATATGTTTACAACTGTAGAAATGAATACTTGCACAAATTTTAATATATGAAAAATAACTGTCCAAGCCTTAGTAGCCACACCCCCATGTGGTGACCGTTTATGCCCTCCGTATTCCTCTCTTTGTCTAATCCCTTGAATATTAACACACAAGAAAACTTCTTTGGTATAATGAAATCTAATGTCTCATATGCTTTTGAAAGTGAACGAACTTTCATGAATATTTGTTCATCTATTCCTGCCTTTATTTAACAACAAGAGTCCATTCTGATAAAAGTAAATTTTTCTTTGCATATCGAGAGGATAAATGTACTTGTTAGAAACCACTGCATCTTTTTTCAGAATTAATATGTTGAAAAAAATATAACTTTCAAAATTTTCATTACTCATCGAATTAAAATCGGGCTACGCAACTATTAGAAAATTTCGTATGTGCCAGAAGGCAGAAAAAAAGGTAGCTTAAACTTGGAAGAGAAATAATTTAAAATTAAGAACAATACATTAGAAAGAAATTAAGATTATGTTAGAAGAAGTTTCAGAATTATAAATTTAAAAAGAGAAATAGCTATAGAATCGATATAGTAGAAAAATAGATGAACAATGTAGTAGTAGATTTTGCTTTTAAAAATAAAATATTTGAAAAATTTTATATACAGTTAGGAATGTGTCACAAAACAAATCTTACATATTTCTACATATATTATGAACTAGACATAAAATTGTTTTCGTGGAACAGAAGAAACACTCAATAATCTGAATATATTTATGGAAATATGATTAAAAAGCAATGAAAAATATGATTATTTTTCATATATATACATACATTT
>NC_092210.1:83928222-83988771 GCF_043381705.1 Parasteatoda tepidariorum | reverse complement strand
CGGAAAATTATGGCCATATATATATATATATACGTTAATAACTTTTTTATTCCTACATAGGACTCCTATGCATCATACCTTATCAAGTGCTCGATTGAATATAGCATTTTATTTATCATATATTATTTTAAGAAAATGTATTCCAAATAGCAATTGCATACAATTCCTTAAGTTATTTTTCTTTCGATTTATAATTAGAAATTAAACCAGAGATTTCCACCATTTTTGTTACAAACTAAGAAAGAGTATTTTTAGTAAGAAGTGTAATTAGAAAGCTCTCATCATTGTTCAATGCAGCTATCTCAATCGTTGAAGGGCCTCCTTTATAGCTGGTTGTAATTAAATTTGAAACATTTTCTGTCTTTTAAATTGTGCAGTTAGTTTTGAAAGCAATTTTACTGTCCTTGAATAGTAATCGATATCGCAGTATCGATTTTTACGATGACGTTCTTTAGATAAATTATAAGGACAGGGAAAAATTTATTTATAGAAAAAAAATTGGATAGAACATTCTCAGTTTTTTATAAATAGAATAGAATTCGTATATTGCAAACTGTTAAGTTAATATTTAATTGAATAAAAACTTATTTTGTTGCAAATGAATTATTTTAAAATAAATTCAAAATATTTTACTTATAATTTACACTAAAATAAGAAATTGCAACTTATATGCTTACCAATCAATGCATAAAAACAGCACATAATTTTTAATTAATTATTGGCTGCTTACTATTTTCTATTTTATCATATGACTCTAGTTTTTTCTAGGTTCTTCACTAACTTATGTACAGTTATGATAGTAATGTACACTGAGGAAAAAAATATGATCAAAATACGGTGAAAACCATAATACGGTGAAAACCATAATACGGTGAAAACCATAATACGGTGAAGACCAGAATATGTTGAAATTTACAGCGTTTTTTATTTTATAGGAACACCAAAAAGCTCGGTAAAGCTCGGCTTTGGCAATAATTTTGGTAAAATTGAAAATAAAATATGGTTTTATAATATGTAATAAAACTTGGTAAATGTCTTAAAATTCGGTAATTTTCACTCTAGCTTAGAGAATGGCTTAAAAACATTTATTCGATTGAATTTACTTTTCAGTTTTGTGTTTTTTAACTAAATGAGCTAAATATAACTTTGAAAACTAGACTATCCGACGGACTGTTACCTTGTGAAGGAAAAATTTACCAATTGAAAGGTTAAAATACCGGTATATTTTGGTTTTAATTACCATGCAATATTAGAAATGTCATAACCATACTACGGTAATTTTATAAGATTTTTTTCTCCGTGCATATTAAACTGAATAATTAAAGCTCTAAATAGTAAAATTATAATTGCTAATCAAACGCATTTTGAAATGAATCATTCATAGGTCATAATTTGCAGAAAAAAATCATAATGCTTAACATATTTTATTATACTTCGCATTTTTGTTAGATGTATAGCATAGCATCTGGGCGATCATGAGCACCGGAGAAGAAATGCTCATTAAATAAGCAAAATAAGACAAGATTAATTACTGGTAGAAACAGAGTGCAATGAAAGTCAACTATGAAATATCTATTCTAAATTAAACCTCCAATTAATCCTGTTTTGAATTATAATTGCTTTTCTGTACTGTGATTTGACAGATTTAGGTAGCATTTTTTTCTTTTTTAAATATTCATTTATGACCCCAATGCTTTCGTTTTAATTTTTGATTGGAATTCTAAAAATACACATCGTGGGCGGTCTTTACAGATCCTGAATATTACAAAGCATATAAGGTTGCATTAAAATCACGGATGAATCAAGCTGGTAACTCATTATCATGCCGAATTGCGTTGCATGCATTGTTAGTGATCAAATCACGTACAGAAAATTTTACTGATTAATAATTAGAAACTTCATCAAAAAAATTAATAAGAAAGAGATTTTTATAAGCATTGATACATTGCTTAGCTTATATACAAGCTTAATAAAGTTACTTTTACTGGTAGTTTGATATAAAACATAGCCAATAAAATTTATGTATAAAAATTTTTTGTTTTATTATATAGAACTTACGTTCTTTTTTGAAAAATGGAAGAGAAAATAAAGATTTAGATTTGTGCTTTAATTTAGCTTTTTGATCAGTTGTTTATCATTTTGACAGCTAAATATTTCTCTAAAAAATTACAAATTAACAATTTATTTAACTGTCATTTTTACTATATTCTACTAAAACGGCCTGTTAACCTTAAAAAATATGGTGTTTGCTGTGAGAAAAATCATTTATCGATTTTTTTTTTACATAATTCAGTTAAACAACCAGAATTTGATTAAAGCCAACTCAGGATTGAGCACACGCTCTTCGAAAGCTAAGTCATTTCACAAGAATTAAGTATTCATATTTTTATTAAGAATTTATATATTATATTATGTCTAACACAAAAGAGGATGCTAAAAAATCTTATTACAATAAATGTGATATGAACAACCTCTGAAGGCACTTTGCTCCTTACAGCTTTCTACTCACTTTAGCCAAGAGAACTAATGTCCAATCAGTCTTATAATTAGCTGAACGGGGATCCGAATCCCAACGTTGACCATGTAATATTTCCACTCTTCCTTTAACACATGAATGCCAATGCCGTGCACTCCTTAATCAGTGACCCTGGACAATTAGATGGTAGTACTGCAGTCTAGCAAAAGTCTAGCAATTCTCTAATCTGCCGATAGATGGAACCACTCGATAAACTAATTGTTCCACAATCCTCAGATCACTTATCAAAACACAACTCAACCGCACTTTACTCCAATGTACATTTTCTAATATAACCATGATTAGTTGAATTTTATATTAGTTGAATTATCGAAACCACACAAGTTGTAAATTGTTACAAAATTGTATAATTTTGTATTTTAACCGTACTAGATGTAGACAATTTCAAACCAGTAAAGAAAAGAAAATTGTTCCAAAGTGCAAACTTGACATTTAATAGGATGGATTACCTGCTACCAGTCATTTTACTGTGCTTTTAAAATGAAAACTCTAACAGTGTGTTTCTCTAAATTTAAATTTAAAAAAAAATTACGTGTGCAAAAATTTTATGCACTTCAGAATCCTATCTTAACATATTTCATGAAATGTGCAAATAGGATTCCCTTTCTTCTAATAAACACTAAACATAAATATAATGGTTGCGCATTCAATATTAATGCATAATTTACTTTTAAAATATAAACCTTTCAAACACAATATAAGAACTTTCGCGAGTTAAATTATTTAGGAAATAAATTTTGTCTCGATGAAAAATGAAAATTTGTGTGTCACTATTTAAGAAAATAATAAATAAAAATAGATGACTTTCCAATAACTTGAAGAACGTTAACTTATTATATCCCTTATTTGCGATTTAAGAAACTAAAAATCTTTTTTTTCAAAATTGCATCATTAATTTCTTTTGGATAAGTGATCAAATTTACATCACAATAATTTTACATCATAAATCATTATGCGACACAGAGTTACTTTTTTATATCTTAGTTGTTATATGCTATTAAAAATATTTAATTTCAAACTTAAATTTCTACGCTATTATTCTTATTAAAAGACCTTTTAAAGTAGATATTATTTAAATTCTTCTTCTTATTGGAATGATGCAGAAGATATATGAATAAATGATTACATAAAATAAAATGTTCTTAGAAAGTAACGGAATTTATAGATATTGTTTTTTTGTTTATTTTATAATATATAATTTATATATATANATATATATATATACAACAAAATAAATAAATACAAGAAAACACGAAGAAAGTTAAGAAAAACAATAAGTTTCATTTATAAGCTGCAAGTAAACAGAACTCATTAGATAAGTTCAAAATGAAGAAAAAACAAAGGAAACCAATATTTATTGAAGTTTGTAGAGCCAGGTTACCGACAATGTAAACCGTCATGTATCTAAAGGTATCTTTAGATGGAATCGAGTTAACATAGCTTATAAATTAGTGAATTGGAATTGAATAATTGTAGTGGTAGCTACACTACAACACTCCCCCACTAGAATTTTATCTGGGATAGAATTTGATGAATTGATATCACTAGTTGATTCATTACTGTTTTGTGAGAAGCCGGGAGAATGGTATTACGATCCCCGGACACTGAGTGCTGGTGTTGAGAGCTGTATTAAGATCATGGTTATGTGACTGGTCTCCCCTTTATTGCTATTAGCAATCGAGTGTGTACAGGCTCCACTTGTATGTGATCAAGACTGAGTAGCAACAGCTTGAGGAGGACAATGTCACAGTCGCAAATAGCAAGAATCAGCTGTTCACTCGGTTCCTTCCATCAATGTAAGCATGTTCAGATGACCTCCAAAAGTCACCAATGAGGGCGAAATTTACCGACAATATCAATCTAAAGGTACCTCCAGACAAAATCGAGTTAACATATCTTATGTACTAGTGAATTGGAATTGAATAATTGGAGTTGTAGCTAAACTACACTACAAGTTCATCGCTTCAGGCAATCGGGGAAAATGTCCTTATAGTGCAAATTGTAATTTTGGAAACATCTACGGTAAATATGTTAATTTTATAAAGTGAGCTGATCGAAAATAAGCCCGCCCCGTTTTCTAAGCATGTCAATAATTCATTTGTAAACTATTTATTGTAATCCATAATTATTAATACTTATAAAGAGTAG
Source organism: Parasteatoda tepidariorum (assembly GCF_043381705.1). Taxonomy (NCBI): domain Eukaryota; kingdom Metazoa; phylum Arthropoda; class Arachnida; order Araneae; family Theridiidae; genus Parasteatoda; species Parasteatoda tepidariorum. Next base: position 83,984,087 of record NC_092210.1, on the reverse strand, counting down.
AAATTCAATATATTTTTCCATTTTATCAGAAATTTTTGATGTTCAAGCAGAAAAAGAAATTTAATGATCAGGCTTCTACTATAGCTTTAAGATTTTTTTTTTACACTATTGTATGAGTTTTTATACCTTTTAGGTCAAATTCAAAAAATCTAGACCACACTGGTAGCATGCGACTTTCCAGCTGATCATTCCGACTTTCTCCACAACAATATATAATCTCTGTATTGTTTAATTGACGAGTAGTTTTTTAGTAGATAGTAGTTTCAAAACTGATTATTTTTGGTTGAGAGAAAATGTGTTGTGTTTTTTTTTTACAAATGGATTCGAATTTTTAACATTCCAACGTATTTTTAAATAAGCAAACTTCCAAATTTTTGAGAAATACCCCCGCAACAAATGTTTCCTTAAAATGTTGTAATTTTTTGATTTTTCAATTAAGTGTCAATATATTTAATTAATTAACTGGAATTAAATGAATAAGAGTCTTACAACCTTATTTATGCAAACGAATGGAAGAAATCTCTGCATTTCTGAGTTTTAAGTTTTTTTCTTTTTTTAAAAAATTGTGTTAGGATTCGGCAATCACGTTGTTTAAGTTATCTTTTTTTGCCCTCTCCATCTGTTCCTTTCTCTCCCGATCTTTAAGGTTTAAAGGTTTCTCACGTTCCTTCTTTCCTTAAAATTGAGATCTCTAGGAAACTAAGTTATTTTGTTTTTTGCAGAAGCTCCCCCATTTCGTAAGTCTTGCATAAAATATTCAAACGATTATTTTTATCGCCAATTTCAAGCCCTGTTCATATTCAGCTCTTCTAATTCATGCAAAAAAAATAATTTAAAGCGCAATAAATTGCTTCAATGATACATGAAATATTTGAAACACTAATAATGTATGCACTATTATAAATGAATCTATGACATAAACTGTGCCCTTAAATCGAAATCTAGTACATACTCACAATAAAGAATATGGACCATGTCTGTAGATGAAAAGTGATAGCTTTCTTATTTTTGAATCAATAAGAGTTTTTACGGTTATTGGGGATTAAAATTTTTATTAAGAATCCGAATACGCACTNTCTACATATATATATATATATATATAAGTGCGTCTAACCAACATACGAATAAAAACGATACCTAAAATAAATGAGTGATTTATAGTGAATTATATTATATTTGCTGATTAGCCGTTCTTAGTAGACGAGAACTTTCTTATCTCTTTCACATAATTAAACTATATATGCGTGTATGAATCCTTACCTCTTTATCTAAATCTTTGCTAGAGAAATGTAATCTTTGTACATCAAATGTTTCCTTACCTAGCAGTAATGATGTTTTTTCGAAATAACATCTAAAATTTAATAATAACAATAAAAAATTTTAATAACTTCTACATCCGGTCTTATTTTTAGTGCAGTCAACTCCAAAAAAAGAGGAAAAGAAATGAAAAAAATCACTGGAAATTGCAGAGTACAGGACTTTGAAGAGAGAAAAATCATATGCTAGGTTAGAACATACGCACCCATCTTTTGAAGATGAAAGTGTAATTATTGTCCTTATGGAATCTCGTCTCCCTGTGTATAGATAGTGCATAGTTAAACTTATTTAGTTTTATTTGAAGGAAAAGTCCCTTCTTGTCTTTTTTGGAGCGCCATCACAAAGATGGAGACGAGTTCCTCTGTGAAAGAAATCCTTCAAACTATCTGACATAACCAAGAAAACTCAAACTGGAACCTTTAACACGGAAAATTATGGCCATAGTGTTTTGAGACCGGAAAGGCCTTTTTCAGTTAGACTTTTTTCAAAAGGAATGACAATAGATCCTGAGCCGTACTGTGAAATCTTATTAAAGCATAGGCGTGCTATTCAAACTCAACGGTGGTGACTGCTCTCTTGTGGTGTCATTCTGCTTCATGACTGTGCTCGGCCCCACGTGGCTTGTAAGAAAAAGACTCAACTGGATAATTTTCATTGGGAAGTAATAAATCATTCACCATACAGTGCTGACTTAGCACCATCAGACTCGCACCATTTAAGTACCATTTAAGGATTTTACTTAGTACCATTTAAGAAATTTCTAGGTAGAAAGAGCTATTAAAAGGATGACAAGTTAAAAGTAACTCTTACACACTATTTAAACGGTCAAACAGCAGAGTTCTTTTATGATGGAATCTAAAAGCTGGTGACTATGTTGAAAATTGAATAAATTTTCTAATTTTAGTTTGTGATGCAGTTTACGTTCACAAATAAAGTTTCACTAACTCCATTGCAACACGGAATGGAGTTTTTAAAAAATAATCTATCTATAGTGTATGCACAAAAAAAGGATTTTTTTTAAAAACTTCAGAGTGTTTTTGCGAGGCAAAGTTCCCCTTAGTAATAAAATTTAAAAATGGCATAAAATTTTTATAATTAGTCAAAATTTAGTGCAACGTATTTGCATTTAGTAAAAACTTCACATAATCATTTCTATTTTACAATTTCAAGTCAGCTTAAACTACTGAATTAAGGACGCTTTATTCTTGTTTCATGGCTCGAATATCCTAAATAAATTGAATTATGATGAATAATCTCAATAATATACTATTTTACTCTCGCTCAACAATATAGAAAAACTAGGAGTTTACCAATTTGCAGCGGTAAATTTGGTGTGAAAATAAAAATTTTAATTCCTTATTCAACAACCGAGAAAATACTTGTTGATTAAAAAAACAAAGCGATCAATATTTTATTTATAGACAATGTACACATTCTATATTACCAGAATCTACTAGGCCAAGTTTTAGAAACACAATTTATCAGTTGTATTTTCAAATCTGAGGTTCTCATTTTAAGTAAAGGGTTTTCTTTAGTCATGACAAATTATTTATAATGCGAAAAAAATAACACACATGTTCTTAGTTCCAAAAGCACATATAAATATTATTCAATAAAACAAGAAACCGCAATATGACTTAAAATATATACTTGCAAATAAAATCTGGAAAATCAATTATCCCTTTTATATATTTCAAAATATATGCAAAAATACGGAACATATTTTATTAGTGATATTTAACTTTCAAATCCAATTGAAAAATCACGTTGAAGTCAAAAGTTGAGTCAGGATTTACCTTATTTGAAATAAGAAAACTGCTCTTAAATCCCATTTCCCTGTTTCTTATTAGTTTGAAAGGAAATAGGAAGCAGTTATCGTCAGTAAAAAACTTTGATCACAAGAGTGAATAAATTCCTTTCTAAGAAACAGAAATGAGGGGCTTATAAAAGCATGAATATTTATTTCGTTTCTTATTCGATGAATATTTATTTCGTTTTCGTAAATTTTCCTATCTCCTATTGTGATTGTTTTTTACTTAACATGTACTTCTTAATGTCTGATTAAATTTACGGCTTACACGTGGTTTATTTACTTTGCATAAAGTTTTACGTTGGTTTGAATTTAATTTATCGAATGTATATAGACGCAAAAAGAATCATACATTCTATTTTAAGCATTTATTTGAATTCATTTAGTGGAATTTATTTTTTAATAGATATGATTTGATTTAATATAGTTCAAGAAGGGTATTTTTTAGTAAACTTCAAAAAAAGGCTTTGCTAAGACTATGTCAGCAATTTTCTTTATTCTATTATTTAATGAATAAAGGAGTAAAATTATCAAAATTAAGTTAACTTATAGAAGGAAAGCAGCACGCAGTAAAAGCTGCTGTTCAAATTACAGTAATTAAAGTACCGGTACCAGTAATTAAAGTACCGGTTGGGTGCATCATCCGTAAAATCCTCTTTACGGTAAAATAAATATTGTAATTTTTACAATATTTATTTCATTAGTGTGATTTTGAGATTTTACGGTAATCACTACCGTAACAATTACAGTACATCAGATTTTTTTTAATATTTCGTAACATGTTAAGGTAAAAAAGAATTTTAGGGTAAAAAGTGCAAACACTCTTAATTCCGGTATTTTATACCGCAATCTGATTCTGAATTCTTTACAATGCAGAAGTTTGTGTTTAGCTGATATGACATTGAAATTAACATTTTAAGATAAAAAGTAAATTTGGAGAATTATTGAAATTTTTTTTTTCTTTATTATAATTGAATATAGAAACGGATGAAAAGTTTATGTAATTTTTCAAAAGAAAAAAAAAAATAAAACTGGAGAAGAAGTACCTGTGATAGTATCCGTGGAAAAATTTAAAACAGTTGTTTAGTAGTTAGCACAGTTTTCATGAAATTAATCACCAACTATATTGTTTTAGAGGAAAAAAATTTATTTGGATTTTGTATATATTCAAGGGATAAAGATATATATTTAGATGGAAAATCTTAACATTTTTCAGTGGGGGAGAGTGGGGTCAATTGTAACNGTTAAGTAAAAAATGTTACAATTGACCCCACTCTCCCCTATAATATAGTCGGTAACATTTCTGACTAGAATACTCTATTCAAAGAGAACACAGATGTTTCATTTCTTTGATTGCTGACATTACATCATTTGTATCTAAAAGTATTGATAGACTGGTGTATTGTTATTAAAGTTTATGATTAAAGTTGAAAACTTGTAATGAAGAGTAATGATTTATGTCACACTTACTCAGTGTTACTTACTATTTTGGTTGTGAAAGCAAAAAGTGATGTTCAATCATCATGTGTGAAAAAAAAATTACACTTATAAATTTGGTTGATAATAGGCATTTTCGAATTTTCTTCTTGTTTTTGTTTTTGTAAAAAGAGCTTTTAAAAAGAAGTATTTATTTCAAAAAATGAGATCATTTAATAAAATTCTTAGGCAACCAGAAGTGAATGCATTACAATAATTTTATCAATGTCCAGTTCAATTATCTTTTGTTTATTAATATTTTTTACGCTAATGCGGAAATGAATTCTCGTACTCCCATTCCTTCAATCTATCTTAATTTATGTTTTTTTTTCATACCACATTATTTTTCTGTAAAGAATAATGATAAGAAAGAGAATAATGATAGTGTTGTCTATCCTAAAGTAAAAAATTGCGATGCATTCTTTTAATTATTTTCTCACATCCACACGGAACCTCGTGAATAAAGAAACATCAATCTTTCATCTAGAAACTTATTATGTTAGTTGATCGAAGCATTTAGCTATATTCAAAATTCATAATACGTAAGTGTATTTTATTTTATTTCGGCTAAAATCAAATTAAATCATTCTGAGTTTGACAGCTCTCGCTAAGAAATTATAAAAAATGATGGTTTTCACATCCTGACAAAGCTAAATTTACTTTTAATAAATATACTTCCATAAGTCAACTATCTTCTTTTAGTACTTTCATGAAGTAGAGTAAGATAGTTTTGTCTCTATCATTTATTTGTTCTCACTGTCTTTTTGGCTTAGAAGTGATAGTAAAGGAATTGTATTTTATCCTTTTGTCTATTTCTTTCCAGATTGTCTGGACTAAGATTAATGTGATTTCAGAAGTAGAGAGAAAAGTGTATGCTCTCTTTTGGACGCAGAAAAATGAAGCGATTTCGGCGACCAGCATCACATCTGTGATGGCCTGCTTTTGCTACTGATTCCTTTTTAACGAGAAATCGGATAAGCTACTCATTAGGCTCTTTTAGAAGTTCGTAATAGAAAAGTTAATTGCGGTTTTAATTAACTTCTAAAGCAAAAATGGGCAAGAAAATATCATGCTGCAATAGAGATTAATTACTTGAGTTAAAGTATCTTGTTTTCTGTTTTTAAAAATTTTTAGTTACTTTTGAAAGAGGATTATCTTCATTTTTTTAATATTTCATTTTCATTTGGACTCATAAATATAGTTTTAAATTAAATTTTATTATCTGAAATTTAAAACAATAAATATTAATGCATGCATCTTTGAAAATTGCGGTAAAAATGAAATGCATTGCCTTATTCATGATTTGGATTTCATTATATTTTGAAACATGTTTTGCTGAAACGTATGCGGATACGGATATGTTCGCTTTGAACTTATATGTGTACCAGTTTGGTGTCTTGTGCAATAATACAAGAAATGAATATTTCTATAATTTTAAAATATAATCTTTAATATTTTTTTTAATATTTATTCTTCTTCATTTTTGATATTTAGTAAAGGGAAAGGATTTAAGGACTTAATTAGCGTTTTAAAATGCCTCAATTTTAGATAAATGGCAGAAATGTGTCTCATTATCGCAAAGTATGAAATATTATAAACTTCAATTAATAATAAATCATTGGAAATTATGAAAATGTATTTTATATTTTCTGTTTGGTTGAATTAGTAAATAATTTTTTACATTAGCGATAAAACTGTCTGTTTTGTACGATATTGTTGAATGTAACTATTGTAAAATGCTTCCAGCCGATCGCTATCTTCATTATAGTTTTTATTATTTATGCTAAGTTCATTAATCAATAAAATAATTATTGAGTAATAACAACAGTATAATTTTTCATAAAAGTTACTTAATTACGAACATATAATTTTAAACGAGTATTATAATTCACTAATATAATTAGGGTGTTTTCTTTTTGCATCTCTCCTATTCTATGCTTATTGTTACGTAAATACTTCTTTTGGAACTTCCAAAAAATGACACTTTCTATTAGAACAGTAGTGCATAATAAGAAAAAAAAGTAATAAACATCCCATGCGATATTTTATCTTAATATTTTCAAGAAAAAATAAGTGCTAAAATAATATTTATTTATTTTTAGATTCATAAAATTTTGTAGCTTAAACCTCAGAAGTAAAAATTTATTACAATTAAGTTATTAAAAATTGTAATATTTTTATTTTAATAAATTTTAGACTAAATCTTGAGAACTGGGCAAATGGTATGATCATCTGTGTAAAAAAATTCGAAGCATATAAAGAAAATTAAAAAAAAAAAGAAAAGAAAAAATTCGATTAATATATTTTTTCCAACTAATGAAGCAACAGCCGTGGTGGCTCTGGGGATAGAGCACTCGCCTCACAATGAGGTGCCCCAGGTTCGAATCCCTACGATGTCTGGTGGATACGAGTACCACACCGCCCACAGTGCTGACGGAAAATATCCTCATTGGTATATGGATCATGCATTAGACTCCTCTCGCCAACAGGCTAACCGATGTTGGTTTCCGCAGTTATCCTCTCCTTGTAAAGCAAATGCGTGTTAGTTCCCTGAAAAAGTCCTCCATGAAGGAAAATCTCACCCAATACTTCATTTAGGAGTTCCCTTGTCATCTGGATAGGGTTCAAAATTACATGGCTACGGAGTAGAACATTGGTAGTCGTAAACTGAAAAAAAAAATTGGATCGGCTGTTTAAAGACGGATACAAAATAAAATATAGGCTATATAACTAATGAAACATAGACTACTTTTCAATTAAATAAATACTCCTTATTTTAAAACTTTTTTTCGGTTCAAAAACTTGTTTGAAATTTAAAATATTTTCTTGTAAAGGGCTCACATTTCTAATAACTATAGAACCATTATAGACTGTTACAATATAAAATATGGATGGTATAACTAATGAAACATAGAATACTTTTTAATTAAATGAAAATTTCTCATTTTCCAATTTCTTTCTGTTCAAAATTTTATTTGATATTAAAATATTTTTTGTAAAGGAATCAATAATCGCTCATTTCTTACAAATATGGGACCATTATAGTTTTTACTAACTTTAACTTGAAAACTTTAATACTTTAAAAATATCCTAAAATGGGTTCTGATGTAAAAAGCTATATACTAGTACTACTACTCTTTTTGCCGACAAAAATTACATTTCCTTGAAATATTTAGTTCTATTCATCATGCTTTTCCCTATTTCTATTCAATTCTGTTCTAAAATATTATTTTGTGTTTTCTTTAGTTACCACACATAAAGCATAAACAACAATTTTTTCTTAAAGCAAATCCATTCATAATGTTTCGTTGAAAGTTTTTTTTAATGGAATGTTGGTATTTCGAAATATCACAATATTTGATATCCAGAGACTTTTTGGTAAAGAAATTATTTTTAAAAATGCTTTTTCGAAGCAAATTTTTTACACAATACGACATATTAAAATATTACATTACATAACAAAACCGAAATTATAACATATAAAACCAAATTATAGTTATGATTTATCTATTAGTTCACATTAAATTCAGTCAAAATAATTTAAAACCTGTATTCCATTCTTAACTAATAATATTTCAAAGTAATAGCTTGTAGCAAAAATTCCCTAGTTTCCATATATGAAGTTGAACTAAGAAATTTATATTAACAATATAATTGACTGAAGCAAGGATAGGGTTACAAGCTTTCATAAGTTAAAGTAGAAATGGAAGTAGCAAAATGAAAAGATGAAAGATAAATCTAAGGGAAAAATTTAATCATTAAAGGGGAAAATTTATTTATTAAGGCTTATAGTGTGAGGACAATGATCATCTCAAGAACGAGGACGACGCGATTTGCTACATAAACTGCTGTAAAAAATATTTTAAAAGATGTCTTACATTTATTTTTTTATCTCTTCATCTATTTCTTCCTGGTGAGTTCATATAGTAGAATAAAAAAATGTATTCCAGTATTCATAAGTATATATTGTATGTTAATTTTACTCTAAAATTTCAAAATTTGTCATGAAATGTAAAACTAAAATAGCTTCGTATATTTATTCAAAAACTATATTGTTTGAGAGAAAATGATTCCTAAAAGTTAGTTGAAATGTAAAAACAATTTGAAAAATATACTTTTATTTTATTTTATTTCAAGGCAACAAATCTCGTTGATTTTCAACAATGAAAGAAGCCATTTTTATGTAGCATTTGCGATGCATGGTGTTAAAAAAATGATGTTTCAAAAACATGCGTAATCTTAACTTTCTTAAATATATTGAACAAGAGAATCAATTACTTAAGAAAAATATACCTAAGAAATATAAAATTATGGTTTGAGAAAAAGTTGCAAAGCCTATTAGTCTAAAACTTCTCAATTAATTTTATTTTGTACATTATCGTGCTTAAAGTTTTCATTTTATATGTTTAGTTTTTTTGAGTATCCCTTTGAAACTAGTTTCGCAATTTTGAATATTAAATGAATAAAAACATGTAGTTGTAGTTTTGATTTTGAATAGATATTTTTTTATTATAAGCAGATCAGATTTTTAAATATTTGTAAATCAATAAATTTTTGAAAAAGAAAGGTTTATGCTTCAACATGCTCTTAAAATTTTTAAAGAGGTTGAATTTATGAGAATTTTCTTCTAAAGAAAACTTTATAACTGCAAAATAAAAGTAATTTTACAGAAAGTAACGAAAAAAAATATATCAGAAAACAAAATCGACATTTATCTTACTAATAAATTCAAATGCCATATAATAATAAAATGTAATATTAGAAAGAAGGAAAATGCTTTAGAATTAGGTAAGTGTATTTATAAATGAAAATATACAATCCATTGCTGAAAAAAAAATTAAAAAAAAAACACTTTCGGGTAACTCAATTTTTTAAAATTATTATGTGATTGTTCATGATTTTGTTCGTATATATATCGACTGATAACAATACTAATTGCTAATAAGCTATTAATTCAAAAAATTTCTTTTTGAGGAAGAAAAAGAAAAAAACAAACCTCAAGATCAATATAGAGAATCTATATTTTTTTGTCAATTCTTTCACAGCAGATACATTTTTAAAATGTATATTTGTAACAATATGTTTTAAAATATCGGAAAAATAAATAAATGTAACAAAATAAAATTGCCATCATATGCAGCTATGTGATAACATATTATTCAAACTATTAAATTTTTACTAAAGTGCATCGTGATTAAGCTTAAGTTTCTTCTGAAATACACTTATTCAATATTAACGATGACATTTTCTAAGTAAATTATTTTCAGACAACTGTGTATTTGTATGTCATATGTAACAACTTGTATCACCATAAATATAAATGAAATAAAGTTGCCCAGCGAGTGATGTATTTGGTTTCAATAAGTGCAATCAATAAATATCACTTAAATCTAAGATCTTAGAGTAGTGAAAGGTAAATATATTGGTTGCTTAAACTGAATAGTATCCAGGAGGGGGCGCTTGCGTACTACATGCCAACTTGTTGCCAGATTGTCGGACGAAAGATTAATGGATATTCCCTAACATTAGAAACCTGACATTTCCCCCTTTTTGGGGACAGAATTCCAGGCAAAGGAATTTAATACTTTACTGTGCAACCGGAGCAAGTAGTAGAACTAATATATTAAGTTCTCCAACAACTGAATTTCTTTCTTGCATTTTTTTCCCGAATTTTTCGTTACGTGGATGGACCATTTTTTTCCTCTTTTTTTATTCTTGTCCATGCATATTTTTTGCTGGTTGTTCTAAGGCGAACTGCATTTATTCGGTGCAGTGGGGCGGAAGGTTATGTTGCGACACAATTTGTGACAAACACTTTTTTCTCCTTCACGCATGTATAGGTTTCTGTGTGATATTAAATCTATCGCAAACGGCGTTCGGAACGCTGAAGAGCCGTTGATTCAACAATGGAAAGTTTATAAACTCGAAAATAACTTAGTACAACGTAGATGATGATTTTCGGTTTTTGATTTATTTTTTATTTTTTTTTAGTTCCTTTTTAGTTGATTATATTCGCGATGATTATATTTTTTTATGCAGGCTTATGTTTTTTGTGGGAAACAATTACTTTACAGAATCTAGTTAGATGCTTCATGGCTTTTGGAGAAATCTAATTACGAAAACTGCCAAAATTATCAAACTGAATATGAATTTTGATGTGTTTTTTAACATAAGTTGATTTGACTCGAGAGGCATTTTATCGTTTCAAAGGAAAGTTAACTTGGTTTATTTGTATTGTTTCTTATGTCTTTGTTTACTCCAATGTAACCAAAAACTATCATTCAAATAAGCAATGCTGATTTATTTTAAAATCATATCTCTAAATCTCTTATAACAGAATGACATATGCCACATATAAAAACTTGACGGGGTTAGTTCCTTCAAAAACAATGGTATCAAGTACTCTTTTCACATATTCTGTGAAAAAGGGGCAAATTTAAATAAAATGTAATATTTGCGCATTTTTCTAAAATTCATTATCTTTTATACCATTTCCGAAACTTGTGTAAAATTATCATATAGACTTGACTTCAACGGGAAGCAAATGGATCATCATCCAAAAAATAATATACTTTTGTGAATGTTTTCTTCTTTGTAAATAGCTATACCTAGATAGGATTTAAAAAAATAAGTTACTACTGTTTGAACTTCGCTCATGAAATAATTTACTTTATAAGTTTCAGTTAACAATGTTGCAAAACATTTTAATTGAACTTGTAATCCTTACAAATTATGATGTCTCGTGACCAATAATTTTTTTCCCTTTAATCATAGGTGTTTCGTCAAATCTTATTACACTTAGCAACTCTTTCATAAATATTTCATGTAAAAAGTTTTTAAAATATTAATTTTTGTGCATAAAGCAATAAAAAAACTGACATAGAAGGTTATTCTATAATTAATACCAATGAATGAACTAAAAACATTTATTGATTGGATCGGTGCAAAACATTTATAGATTTCAAAACAGACTACGCCTGCTTCGATACATCACTTGTAGAGAAATTTTTACAGACAACGAAGGTGTCACGGTACTCTTTTTCTGAAATGTCCTTTAAAGCCTTAGAGAAAGCCTTTTTGTCAGCTGTCATAAAATGATATCCTTTCATAAGATTTTTCATGATGAGGAACATAAGAAGTAATAGGAATTTACGCAAGGACTTTAGGGTGCTGAAGGCATATCTGTTGGCATATTTGAATCGTCCAAGTGGTGGGTGATGAGGAAGACGAAAAGGTAACACTTTTCTTACACAATTTTATAACCTACAGCTTGTTCAACACACTTTTTTAACTGCGCATAGTATTATTGTTCTGCCTCATTTGATGTGCACTGAATTGATTGTCTAAGTCCAAGATTTCAGTCACACATGTCAAATTTTATCTATTGGCTGTCATTGACGACCTACTAGCAGTTCATGCTCATGAAAGCTGATTCTGAGAAAAATAAATTTAAAAGTTTTCAAATTTTAGGAGCATGTATTCGATTGAAATTACAAAAATAAAAGCATACATAAATGTCACATGCAATATTTCTAAGCGACATCTACATTTTTGATGTTGAAAAAAATAATACTTACAAGAACCATTTTTTTTTCTTCTTGAAATTGGCCCCTAATCAATAATTTCTCCCTAGTATTCTCCACGTCTTCTTCACAATACTTTTCTTTATTCTTCTTGCCCACGCATTGATAGAAAACGATTTTCTTCAGCACTCTCTATCTTAACTGATTAATAACTTTCGGGGAAGGCCGATTTTCCCCATTATTGGTTTGACAAAACTTAATAATCTTCAAAATGCAACATATGGGAATCCAATCATCATTTTTGGGAAAAATGAACAGAAACCATTCTTCCTTTTTTTATCTTCATATGTATAAACTGACCCTCTTTTCACTGATCCAAACCAATTTGAACTCGCTGCGACGTGTATTAGCTTCACAGAAAAATTGTTGGCCTAACTTTTCAGAAAAATCCTGGATTTATCGCAAATTTCCTTATTATTATTTCAAATTATTGGTCAATCTTGATAAGTTTTACTTTGTTAATTTTTTATTTTTTTCTGAAAAAAGAATCGATGTCGTTTCAGCGCATATGCAGATTTCTGGGCATAATACTAAGAAAAAATGGGAAATAATTGATTCAATATTTGTACACGTAATTGTTCATACAAACTGTTAATAAACTATCATAAAATCATTGCAGATAAAATGTTATTAAATGCACACAAAATTTTCAGTAAACTGCTTATGTAAAAATGTGACATAAGTATATCAATAAATTTTTTCCGTAAATTTATAATATGCTATAATTATAAATTGTATAGTTATAATAAATTAATTTATCATTATTTACTAGTAAAATAAATTAACTTATTATTACTTAATAGTGAAACAAAATAATTTCAAAGTCAATTATGATTTAAGTCATAAATCATTATTTTATGGTAAATAAGTAGTAAAAACAACTTATTGTATGATGTTTAAAAATTTAATGCATAAAAAATTAAAATATCATTGCAAAGGAATTGAATCTTATGCATTAATATTTTACGCAGAATATATTCGGTGATAAAAAATAATTTTTGGTTGCTTGAGCAGGGCTTTCATAGGAATTTTTTTTTCTACTTCAATAAATTTAAGACTTCACTCACATGAGAATGAAGTTCGGTCATAAACATTGGAAATATTTGACACATGCAAAAACAATAACGTCAAAAAGAATTCATGGATCAGTGTTCCATCTTTCGGCAAGTATAACGGGCGTAGCCTGTTTTTTGACCGAAATAACCTTGTAGTGTGGTTATTTACGTCAATTTACCATCCTCGATAGAAGAAAATGGCGATTTATGTTCCACTCAGAGAAAAGTGAGATATTTTTCTCCAAAGGTCATGCGTCAAAGAGTTCATTCAGCATACTGGATGTCTTGTTGCTTTTCAACTATTTTCATTCCAATAAATATCAAAATATAAATCATATGCACTTGTATATATATTTGGTAACGATTGTTGCTATCGTAATGCATTTAATTTTTTTTCATGAAAAAGCAATAATAATAAATAAAGAATATTGTTGCAAAAAGCTTTTTTTCTCCTTGTAGCTATCTGTTTTTATTTAGTTTTCATCAGTTGTATTTTAGACAAAATGTAACTTTAATCAGATAATGTGCAATGTTTGTATTCATTTTTACATTGAAACTAATTTNTTTTTCTACTTCAATAAATTTAAGACTTCACTCACATGAGAATGAAGTTCGGTCATAAACATTGGAAATATTTGACACATGCAAAAACAATAACGTCAAAAAGAATTCATGGATCAGTGTTCCATCTTTCGGCAAGTATAACGGGCGTAGCCTGTTTTTTGACCGAAATAACCTTGTAGTGTGGTTATTTACGTCAATTTACCATCCTCGATAGAAGAAAATGGCGATTTATGTTCCACTCAGAGAAAAGTGAGATATTTTTCTCCAAAGGTCATGCGTCAAAGAGTTCATTCGGCATACTGGATGTCTTGTTGCTTTTCAACTATTTTCATTCCAATAAATATCGAAATATAAATCATATGTACGAATCATATGTATTTGGTAACGATTGTTGCTATCGTAATGCATTTAATTTTTTTTCATGAAAAAGTAATAATAATAAATAAATAATATTGTTGCAAAAAGCTTTTTTTCTCCTTATAGCTATCTGTTTTTATTTAGTTTTCATCAGTTGTATTTCAGACAAAATGTAACTTTAATCAGATAATGTACAATGTTTGTATTCATTTTAACACTGAAACTAACTTATCTTCGTCTTTTTATTCCAGTCAGTAAATATCAGTGAAATAATTTCAAAATTTAAAATGTTTTTAAATTTTTTTTTTCGTAAGCGTTAGTTGATTAACTTACATTTTATGTATCACATTTGACACACTTTTTTAAATTGGTTTTTTAAAAAACACAGGATTGGAGAAAAAAACAAACAGTCTTAACTCGTTTCTTAGTATGAAAAAAAATAATAATTATTTAAAATAACTTTTATAATAAATATTTAAAATAACTTTTGTTAATTTGACATCAAACTTACTTATGTTTAACACAAATTTACTACGTAAAAAATTGGCAATAAAAAAACAAATTTGCCCATATCATGTGCTGATAATAATAATAGAACTTTAAGATCGACTTTTGAACTTTCATATTTTTTTAAATCAGCGTATTTTTTCTTCGGAGGATTTATTAATTAGTCTGAAAGTGGTGTAAGTGAGGATCTTAAACCGCATTATTATTATAACATTTAGGGATACATTTTAAATTGAGAAGCAATGGGAGAGCATATTAAACCTTCTATTGTCATTGAAAAAACATTATATGTCTTTGAATATAGTTCATAAAAATATAAAACAATAACATGGACTGTAGATTTAAAGGCTATATAGTAATTTAGACATCTTTCGACATATATCTACAATTATCGAAAGATATCTAAATATCTTTAAATACGACAAATTATAAAGATAAATACTTATTAAATTTTCTAATATTGATTAGAATCATTTCATTTATCGAATTTTTAAAAAGAAAGACTTTATACGGAATAATTAATTTATGCATTTGCAAACCCAGCATAACTATTATTTTCTAAATTCTATACAAAAACGCTCGTTTCATTTACATATCTAATACATTTTAACAACATAATTGCTATTAAAAGTAATGATATTTTCGGTCTACCATCTATTCATTTTCATACTTATGACAAGTTATTGTGTTTAACATGGTAGCGGCACTCTTACGAAACGAGGAAAAAAAAATATATATCCTGAAAGGAGAAGTGATTAAATTAATTATACTGCGACGCGGAATTATATCTAAATTGCGAAGCAATAACCATTACTCATTCTTCGTTTTTAATTAAAGTTACTGTCTCAATCCTTTGACAAGTTGCCTGTGATTTTAGGATCTACACGTGGGCCTAGTTTTCGCTCATAGAGAATGCTAAAGACTGTCACTTTGCTGTTGTAACTGTAACCGCAACTATTCGTGAAGTCGAAGGCTTGTCAGTAAAATTGTGAGCTACGCGGCGTTTGGGAGGGGAAGTTAGAACAACGGTGAGGTTCTCCTTTTCGAACGTTCTAATGGAACCTTTTTGTTTCAGATCACGGACTGCTGTTAAACCACCATCTGAAAATTTGCGATTAGATTTTCAATTAAAGACTTTCCTAAAGGGAGAGATAAAATAGTAAATAGTGCGATTTCATTTCATTTCCGTTCCTTTTTTTATGTTTGAGTTTCTTAAAGAAGAAAAGTTAATTTTTGTTTTATTTATTATTATTTTTTTGCACTTATTAATTATTATTTTCTTTAATAACTCGATTATAATGTTTGAAAATATTGGGTTTGATTAAAGTTTAATTTCATTAGAATATTTAATATGTATAATATTTTTTTTTATATAAATATCAAATTGAACAACTTAAGACCCTTCTAAATTATTCTTCTAGCAATTTCATCTACCAAAACAACTAAAAATAAAATGAAAAATAAATTAAAAAAACATCGGTAGTTAAAATATCTCAAAATATGAACAAAATGTCTTCTTTATTACCCACAACTATACTGTGCTGACTGTGTTATGCTACACAGAAAAAAAAGTTTGAACAAAGCAACCAGAATATTGTCGAATTTACCATATTTCAGACTCTATGGGAACTCCAAAAACCAATGTAATTTTTACCGAAGAGCTTTGGTAATGACTGTTTGGTAAAATTAACAATAAAATATGGTTTTTATTACCATGATGTTTGGTAGTAAGTCTAGTAGTCAGGTGAGTCAGTCATTTTAACAGTGCAGTTAACTTGTTAACTTTGTTTTTCGTCAGTGGTTTTTTTCCCTGCGTAAGCTGCAAGTTAACATCTACAAACATTGAAAATTATAATAAATATGCATTTGTAAATGTATAGTGCAAAAAAAAAGAAAAAAAAAGCGTACCACCTTGAAAAATTTTTGATCTAATGATCGGATCTTCACGTTCTAGGACTCAATCTTAATGGTTTGAGGGGGTGATCTTAAATATGTTAATCAATTAGTGCAAACGATATTTTGAGTTAGGAAATGAGACAAAAAAAGCATTTTCTCTGAATAAACATACCTTTTTTTCGGTGGATTAGGATTTCTGAACCCCAAAATATCGCAAATAGCCGCAATCTGGGAAGTATGGTCCCTATAGTTTGGTCAGGAGAGCGATCCAAAGTTTGGACCTATTAATGCTAGTTTTACATTTTGCGTATCTCGAAAAACTTTTAGACGAGTTGAAAAAATTTTTGAACATAATTATAAAATTTGCTGAATTTGATCTAAATTAGTTGAATAGTTGAAATCGAAACCAGAGAAATCAAATTTTAAATATACGACTTTTTTAAAATTCGATTTCTCTCAAATTTCGTTTTTTGCCACGTAAAATTATATGCTTTAGAATGACATAAAAACTTGCATAGCTTACAATTCATATTTTTTCGATTATTATTAAATGAAATAATAAAAATTAATAAATATTTACTAAAATGTATTTTTTGTATGGAATTTTCTTTAATAAGCGAATTTCATAATTATGTGCAAAAATTTTAAAATTCCCTAAGAAGTTAACGAGATAGGGTGGTTGGCGCAAAATTAACATTAAGGGGTCCAAACTTTGAATCGCTCTCCTGACTAAACTATAGGTACCCTATTTCTCAGATTGCAGCTATTCCTTATATTTTGGGGATCAGAAATCCGAATCCTTCAAAAAAAGGTATGTTTATTCAGAGAAAGTGTGTCTGATTTCGTAACTTAAATTAGCGTCTGCACTAACTAATTAGCATATTTGAGGTTGTCCCCTTTAACCATTAAGATTGAGTTCTAGAACATGAAGATCCGATTCTTAGATCAGAAGTTATTCAAGGAGGTCCGTTTCTTTGGCTTACTACAAATGCCTGGATAAAGCTGAAATAAATCAGTAGCTAAACTGTAACTAAATAATTACTATATTATGGTAAATAAAATTACTACTTCAGAGCCATCCCAACACCATAAAAAAGAAACGTCTTGGTAACGGGTTCAAATCCCACTGCAACTCTGGATGCATCGACGTATTTATATTTACTTATTTATTGTTACGCATACATACGCAGATTTGTGTGCAGCTGATGTGCCCTTGTCAAGTCGATAAATAGATAGCCCACGGTAGAGAAATGCAGCCCACACAGACTGTCTCAGACACGGTGGGATTTTAAACATCTGATTACACGTTGCACTAGACGCATCTTTATAATATTTTTCTCTAACTTGTGGAATCCTTTATATTAAACTTCAACACACAAGACTTTATGTTCAGATATAAGAATAAAAAACCATTTTGTTTTACATGCATACTGAGAATCGTGCATTCAATATAAAAATTGTCTTAAAAACACTTGTGTGTGAAATGAACTTTAAATAACAACAATTTTCAATCAATTTAAAAAAAAAAAAATCGACGTGAAGTAAGTCTGTTAATGTTCGATTTACTACAAAGTCAAGAACAGAAATAATGCTAACAAACAAATCAAATATTATCGCTAAAAAGTTTTAAATTTAGGTAAAATTGTATGGTGACCAAAGTTTTTTTCTAATAATTAATCTAAATATTTCCTTGTGGGGAACTTAACATCCCTGGATCTAATAGTAGAATAAAAAAAGATTATATTTATGAAAAATGTATTTTTATTTGTCTGTTTTAAGCGAGCGAACATCAAAACAACATACAAAACTTCAATGAATCTATTTTTTTGATGATAATAAATGTATTATATTATGCAACATTCTTTATACAGTAATATACTTTATAAAGTAATACTTTATAATGTAAATTACTTTATCACTTAATATTTGCATTTAAATATATATTTTAAAGGATTCTGATTAAACAAAAAATGTTTTAATATATCTATTAAGAAAATTTGCAAAAATAAGATTTATAAATTTTTTTAGCATTTTAGGTTG
The DNA here is from genome assembly GCF_043381705.1 of Parasteatoda tepidariorum. Lineage (NCBI taxonomy): Eukaryota > Metazoa > Arthropoda > Arachnida > Araneae > Theridiidae > Parasteatoda > Parasteatoda tepidariorum. The sequence goes on along the minus strand of NC_092210.1, from coordinate 83,965,482 downwards.
CTAAACAATGGGCGGATTATAACATTTTTAATATCACAAAATTCTTTAGAAATTAATTTAATGGTTTTGGATGTTTTTGGTATTTCTTTTGCTAACTAAATTTTTTTAATTGATGAAAAGTACATAAGAGTTAGGGAACAAAGCTTCGAGATATAATTAGTTAGTTTGCATTTTCCTCATAAAGTTCTTCAAACAATGGCTACATTTTAAGTACTTGATATTTTTAATTAGAAAAAATAGTGCAACATGAGTTTCCTGAAACAATTTTGAGAATTTTATAAAATTAATAATGATAAAATATCTTTAAAACTAAAATAAATGTGATAAAGTTCAAACCCAAATTAAAAAAAATATATATATGTATTCATGAACTCCATTTTAATAAAGTAAAAACACTGAAAGATGAGATAAAATTACTTTTTCAGATAAAGTAGCTGAAAGAACGTTCTTGTATTACTGAAGATGCAAAAAAGATAACTATAGTCAATTTAATAGACACAAAAGCTCCTGTCAACAAAATGTCTTCGCGTCTTGATCTACATTCATTCCTGATACATTAGATCAAAACTAGGTCTCTTTTAGTCAAAACGCTATTGTCATTGTTAGGAATAATCTCCAGAATTTTTTACGTTTTTTCTTAATCTTTCAAAATTCTAATAATATTTAATAAAAGTATTTGTGCTAATGTTTGTTCCGAAAATGTATTTTGTTTTTATTTGTAGCTTATAACATGCAATTAAGTAAAATAAACTAAATTCCTTCGTATTCTGATCCCAAATTCAGTTAATACCGGGTCATGTTGTTAAACTTGCATGTCTTCTTTTTTTGCCTTTGTTGATTGAGAACATATGGGTGATTCTCACGAAATATGACAATTTACAGTCTCTTGTTCCAAGATCTAATACTATACTACTAAAAGAACTTTTTTCAAAAAAATTTAATAAATAGCATTGTTGTTAGTATTTTAAAATGACCTCGTACTAGCATTGACTGTTTTGTATATTTAAATAATTTAATTGAATTTCAAAATGTCATGTTTCTGGTATGTCACAAACAATATTTCCAATAATAACTAGCTTCAAAACTTCCCATACATTTTTCAATATCTATACAGAAATTAAATGCATTAAATGAAACTTAGTTTTGAAAAACGTAGCAAATATTGAGAAACATTGGATTTGCTACTTACAATGAAATAGTTCATACTGATTTTAAACAATTTTAAAAAATATGTATATATTTTTTAAAATTTGTTTTGTTGTCATCAGGTTAGTATACCTTGTTTTTATGATTGGTAATGAATAAAATTAATTTCATTAAATTATTCATATTTATTGAGTCGATGAATTCATTCAAATAAATAAAAACACTTTTTTATTTATATCTTCATAGAATAGTTTGCTTTTTATAAATAAATATTAAGAAAAACTCTAAACATCATAAAGAGCAAAATATAGAAGGAAACTTGTAGATGCATAAGGTTACCATTTCAGAATTTCACAAATGGGGCTAAATTTCATTTAGATTCGTAGACCGTAAGGAATATTTATTTTCACTTTTTTTTTACGAAAAGTTCTATAACCCTTGATTTTCAATTTCTAAAAATTTTTTCCTGCAAAACTATTTTTCAGGATGAACGAAAATCTCGGTAAAAAAGTAAAATTGAATTCATTTCGTTCAAAATTTTATGACCTTAATTTCATTCCACATTCTGCAAAAATTTATCTTCCGGGAAAAGCTTAGAAATTTTATTTGGGTGTAAAGTGACAATAAAATATTTTGATTTTAAGATTTATGTGAATCTTGTAAGAAACTATGATCTATTTTCAAAATATTAGAAAAAAAATATATTACAATGATCTAAAATGATTTTTATTTCAGATGATTGAAGAGACTCATTTAACATATAATTCAATATAAATTATTAGTCCTTTAGTAAGATTATTTTTCAAAGGTTTTTCCAAAGCTCATCAAATATTTAAATTTTACCTGCGTAAAATAGTATAATACCTTGAAATTTTAAATAGATTTCTAATATTTGTAACACGTTTTAAAAGTAAAGGTATACTTCATATTCCATCTTCATATTCCAACGGACAAAAACCTGAAATATTTTAAAAGTTAATAAACTTTTAAAGAAAAAGTGAAATTTTTTCCCCCTGATAAAAACTATTAAAACCAATGTCTTAATCTTATTTTCTGAAAATTTTTGTGAGCCCAGATAGAAGCAAGGAAGTAAGTCTTTATCTATTAAAAATGAGATCACAATCGCTTTTCAATATCTCCATATTGTTTTGTGCCATTTTTAAAATAATCATGAAGGTCGCTCACTACACATAGGCTAAACTTGACATAACATTTATGAGTAAATGTTACAAACTCCCAGTAATTATGAAAAAAATCATATGATTCTCAACAGCGTAGTTTTAAGTGACGACACAGCCTTTGTCAAACAGTCTTATATGGATTTGAAACAGGGATTCTTCCCAAATATTACAGTAATATGCATGTAGTACGAAATTATGTTGAATAACAAAAATGGGACATAAGTTTTCTATAAAAACATACTAATTCTCGTCAAAAAACTGCAAATATTATTTTGAAATTACATGCCTCATAGAGTTAATTTCCTTCTCTTCTTTTGTTATTCAAAAATAACCAAGGTAACTGCATTTTAAACAAAAGCAATGATCACGAAATAAGTTCTTTTGTCATATTACGTGACGTGTCAGAATGAATGAATGGAGTAGTAGTATTACATTTTTATCAGATCAGAAAACATATATTGTCGCAGTTATTGTGCTTTTTTAATATTATTTAAAATATTTAATTAACTTTATCGATTTAGTATAACGTCCAACCTGAAAAAACCCATTTTAAAATACATAAACAATTTAGTTTCCAGATGTATTGCAGCATTAAAATCGACAGTTTAGAATGAACAGTCATACAAAATCAATTTGTATTAGCATAAAGATTTACGTAAAACAATTCCTAAACACCTTTAAATCTTAATATATTATAATTCTAATAATAATCTTAATATATTTTTCGATTTATCTTTGGAATATTCCAGTTGGTTTGCTGTTTTTTTATTGAGTAAAATTAAAATAATTACTTTTCGTAATACATTTTTTCTATAGGTAAGTGCATTTTTATAAGCCACGAATGTTTCAAATAATAACCACCTATCTTTAATTATGCTATTTTTCATATTAGTATAAAAATCATTTCAAAATTGAACATATCTAACAATGGTTTACGTCTTTTAAATATGTAACTGCGGTTCTCGTTGTTTTAACTATAGTTGTACTCATCACAAAGTGATCTTCTTTTTAGTGCAAATCAATATTTTGAATCATGGAACACTAATTAAAAGAGAGTATTTTAAGATATTTAATAAATGACACTGGTCGATTGAATTCAATTTTTTTCTGTTAAATGAATTTAAATCGATATTTAATATGGAAAATGTTTCTTTGATTTCAAATATGCATTTTTTTTGCTACGGTTTAGGATTGTAATACGAAATTAAAAGTATACCATTCTATAGAAAAAATAATAATCATACTTAAGTTATTTAGAGGCATTGATACAAATCTTAATGTTGTTTTTAACGATTTTCTACTTATTTTGCTTGAGAAATATACCTTTTTATTGTCAAGTAGTAGATTGAAAGCTTTTGTTTCCTCCAATTTCTTTGAAAACAAATTTCTAACATAGAAAAAATTATGTTAAAATCACTTCGCCTACTGTTATATTGCTTACAGCTCTTAGATTTTTATTGAGAAGTCCAAGTGCTGTTCTAGAATGTTGTATTCAAGAGAATTTATGCTCTCCAAAGTTCTAAGCTTTTCTAATGCCAAGACATTTACGTGGTTTTCACAATAAAAAACAAACAGACATTAATTACATTTATTGTATTTTCAATGTACGGGAAAATATTATGAATAAAATAGTCTGATCCAGGGGAAAAACTTGATCGAATAAACTATAAGAAACTGCTACATTTAACAAAATCACTGTGCTGATATAATGTTGTCAAATATATAATCGTTCTACTTGAAAACATGTTGTGAATTTAAATTAATACGGATGCTGCAAGGCAAAAATAATTGTTGCAAATAAGATAATTTAAAGTTTTGAAGGCGTATTCCACATAGAATTTTATCTTTAATTAATTAATTTTCAGAAATACCCTTTAACATACTGTAATAAATTTTATTATGCTTAAGCATCCCTTTGTAAATACTTCTTAAATCGTAAATTAGTAATTGAAGCGCGAAATTACTCAGATTTTAATTTGAAAACTCATGTCTAAGGTATTTCTAAAAATTTTTCATCAACTCTAGGTAAGTTTCACTTCATTCAGTTAGGTTGACAATCTACTACGTTGTTTCTAATTACAAATATGCGCTTATTTAATTAAAATGCATTTATGAAAGTAAATTTATATTTATGAACGTTGGCATTACAATTCATAAAGATTTTATATGAGAAGTTATTATTATTTTAATTACTTTTTAATAATAGAAGAAAATAATGATTTTTAAAAATTTTCTGATTCATGTTTCAGTTTTCTCTCTACATGTTTACGCATAGAAAGTTGCATTCAATTTTAATAATGGAAAGAATAATAATAATAGAAAAGCTAGAAGGGGAGCCTTTTCCAGATTCCATGTGTGTAGATCAATTGGATACCACAAATTTTAAAATATAATTAAATTTTATTTAATAACAAATATAATAGAAGATATAATGTATCGTCACAATTCTGTGGAATTTTATTTTAGAAGGTTAACGAAAATATTTGATTAAATGGAACACTAGCATTATCTTCTGCGCTTAGTGATGCGTTTAAATATAGCCTTAACACATTTACTATTTTAAACCTGATTACTTGCTTTTGAGTAATGATTCTATTTAAGGCTACACGGTACCCTTTTTAAAAAAAATTTTTTAAGGCCTGTAATATTAAAAGTAATAATAGATTTTCATTTGTATTATANTAGAAGATTTTATGTATCGTTACAATTCTGTGGAATTTTATTTTAGAAGGTTAACGAAAATATTTGATTAAATGGAACACTAACATTATCTTCTGTGCTTAGTGAAGCGTTTAAATACAGCCTTAATGCATTTACTATTTTAAACCTGATTGTTTGCTTTTGGGTAATGATTCTATTTAAATGAAAAAAAGATATATAATGCTTGCGGTACAATAGCATCACATTTCAAATAAAGCCTCACAAATATTTGTAAATAGCATTTTTACAAATTAAGGCGAAGTTAAATTTTCTTTAAAACTTTAAAATTAGAGATATTTCATTTATTATTCACTCATATGGTAGCTATTATTTATGAAATTAATCACACAGTTTCAAATAATTTTAAAGCTTGATAAAACGCATCCGTTTTTGCTGAGAACTAAAATTACTGAGATATAGACATTTGCTGACTTGGAAGTGCCTGCAAATTCTCCTAATAATGAGTTTATTTGGTTACTTTCAGTTGGTAGGCTTTAGAAAAGCATGACTGACAAAGGGGTTTGATATATTAGAGGGGGACATCAATGTTTCCAAAAGATAAATATATACGGAGATTACTATTAATTAACTTATTGTTATTAAACGAGTTTTTCTAGTATTGTAATTAAATTTTTCAACAACTTATACAGTGCTTATGTGGGTAGTATTCTTCCAAGGGAGGATTTTCTTGTCTCAAATGAATAGTATGATTAAATATGAAACATGGTGGTAAGGTATAGAAGTTTAGTTACCCAGGCCCAAGGAGCCAATAAGCAGAACTATGGGATGACCGTCGTTGCAACAGCACGGTGGTAAGTGGGCGTTGGAGTAATAAGAGTTTTTAAAGCAGAAAAATTTGTTCTTTGTTGTTTCAGCTACCAGCAATTACAAAAATATATTGCAATTATTTTTCTATAAATAGACACAGTATTATATCTCTTTCATTGGACTATTTTTATTATTTTATTGTTATTAACGGCCTTACAACTCATATGAAAGCTAATATTTTGCGAATTTGATCGAATTATACACTAAAATAGGCTATTGCATTTTATTCATTCATTAAAGATAACTACTTTAGCATGGATTATTGAGTCCATGCTAAAGTAGTTATCTTTTTTTTTTACTTCTTGATGGACACTGTACGTCATATTTTCTTTTTAATGTTTTTTCAGTGTTCTGTTTTTTCAGCTTAATTTTTATCCACTTTTTATATTTATGTTTTAATCAGCTTAGTTTTTAATACACTTAGGGATCAGGCTCATAATTGTTTCTATTATTTTTTGTCTCGTAAAGTGATAATTGTATAATGAGAAAGAAGTATGGTCAAAACTATTAGAGAAATTTAACATATTTCTGTCTCCATGGGAACACTGAAAAGCTTCGTAATTTTTACCGAAGTGCTTTGTAAAGGATTTGGATAAAATTAATAATAAAAATATAGTTTCTTAACATCTGACAAAATTTTTAATTAAGAAATATAATTTTGAAAATATACTTTTTAATCAGAAGTGTCATTACCATACAGTAAGGTAATTTTACCAGAATATCTCCGTTAAAATAAAACTTTTGTAGAATAATTTAGTATTGCGGTAGTATTGTTTCCGTGCAAAAATTATCAGAACAACCCAAAAATTGGTATTCTTCCATTCTATTCTATTCTATTTCTATTATGTAATTTTAAATAAATTTATAATTATAATTATTATTGCACAAATTTAGTATTCTTCTAAACAAGAAATATTGTAATTTATTTTGCATTTTCTATTCCTTGTAGCACAGTATAGTTTTTACAGTTGGGGAAATATTTGTTCAGTCGATATATGCAAGGAAAAATAAAACTTTTCTTTTCCTTTTTTTTGTAGAAAAAATACCATGAAAAATTCTAGGTTTAAAAGTGCGTGGAAAATTAAATTGGAGGTTTGAAAAGACTTAAGGGCTATTTTAGTGAGCTTGCGTAAATTAGCCTTAAATATATACATTGTTCAGCTTAACGTATGAGGTATCATAGATTGTGTTTTGCCTTTACTTTTTCTCCGTCAGCCTCTTATTGGCGATTTTTTAAGCCCCCGGCACTCATTATGACTATTTGCATCATTTGAATAATTTTTGATGGAATAATATCCTGAAAAAATTGGCTTTTAGAAGCGTTCAACAATTTTTTGCCTAACTCAAAGCCTTCGTCTACTCCTAAAAACACCCAAAATCGGTCCCTTAGTTCACTTAGAAACTCAGATGTCAACGATTTGGAGAAAAAAATTTAGAACAATTAAATAAGTTTATACCGTAGAAAAGGTTACGTTTTAAAAACTTTGCTTTCACACAATTAGGACGTGTTTCCTTTATATATATATATATATATATAATGAACAAAAGGTAGATTTTAATACATATGTGAAGCAATACAATCGTAAAATCATATTTATAATTTTAAAAACTATCTTAAAACCATTGATGTCACGTCAGGTAGTGGCAAAATAGGGCTCTTAAAATTCCTTTCATTTCTTTTCTTCAAAGTATTCTTCCATTGACAGCTGTTACGGATTAGGAAACGTCTTACAGAAAACCTAAAATAAAAAAAAATAACATTAAAAACAGGAAAGTGAAAGAAAAGCAGGAAACAAAAGTTCTGTTCTATCCACTCACAGAATCAAAACTTAGAGAATTTCTTACCCAACAAATATCGGCGACAAATTTTGAAGATGGATTGCTTCTACTTTAAGAAAACGGTTTTTTTCATTTAAGTGGAAGCATTTCTCTTCTTTGTCTTTCGGAAACGAGTAGATATGGGGTGGGAGAAATTCTAATTTTCCCATGAAATTGATTTGTTTCCCCCTCCATGTTTTTACTCAAGCGGAGTTTAAGAAAAATTACTTTAAAGTCCATGAAAATTACTCATTCTCATTTTTAGCTACAAAGAAAAGGAACTGGGTTTGTCGCAGAGAAAAAAAATCATTTCCAATTAACTGTTATTCTAATGTCTTTTAAGATGTATTGTAAAAAATAGTGTAATTACTGAGTTTTTTTTAAATTTGCATGAAAAGTTTAATAAAGTGGTTTATTCAGAGGGATAAACTGTTGGTGTTTTCTTACAATTTTTATGTACTCATCTGCGAGGTTTCTTTGTAATAAGTAATTAAATTATCGAAAACAATAGCCAAACTTTTAAATTTGAATCCTGTATGGTATATAATTACGTAGCATATATGATTTGATGCGATGTGAAGCCTATTTCTTTATGATCTTGGATTTTTTCAATTATCTTTTCTTTTGAAATCATAATTTTTGATTTACTTTGACGATTGTCTTTAAAGATTAGTTCGTTCCTTAATTTTCATGCATGCAAGAGTACACGCTTTTCAGTCAATACATTAATAGTCGAGCTTCGTGTAGAAATCAGTCAATCACCTCCGAAATAAGAATCTGTGCCTTTTCGTTAAAAAAAGCTTGCTTTCGCGTTTAAAATATTTATTACTTCTCGCTTTTTAATGTCCTCTGCTAAAATTACTATTAAAGCAATCACTTTGAAACTTAATTAATATTTTTCCTTTTTCACAAAAAATTGTCAAAATATCTATTCCGGATAAAAAGCGTGCCTTCATATAAAATCGCAAAACATTGCTTTAATATTTTGTTTTTAAAAATACTGATATAAATTTAAAGATAATATTTTTTTTTCTTCATTTAATACATTTTCAGTTGAAATTAAATTTAAAATGAAATCTTATTTTGTTAACGATAATTCTGTAATAAAACTAAATATAAAGCAATAAAAGAAAAATAGGCGTTGAAAGTTCTGAACTCAGCAATTTTGGTAATAGTTCAACTCTTTCGCTTAAGCGGAATAAAATGGCTGAAACACAAGGAATGAAAAAAAAACAAAAAACGAAGATAACTGAAATAGTTATTCCACCAAGCAATACTCTAAGGTTTTTATGACCCCACGAAACTATCAAGTTTCTCGATTTTATGAAGTACTAACATATAAAAGCAGAAAGCAAGTTATAAAAAGAATCTTTTCTCTATACATTTTGTGTTTTGCCAATGGAAACGTGCATGTGTTTCATTTACACTTTTGGGTTTGCTTTTTCCTTACTTTTTACTTCTTTGATTTTAAAAATTTAACGTGATTTAAAAGCAAAACTAAGGAAGCTTAAAAAAACCCAACAAAGGTGATTGAGTAATAAACATATACTTTACTCTTCACGAGGTAAAGTGGTTTAAAAATAATTTTTACATTGAGAAAAGAAGAAAAAATTTGTCATTTTTGATAAATCATTTTTAATGCAAAAAAAAAATTAATGTTTCAGAAATAAGAAATTTAATTTAAAAAGGATAAGAAAAGCTTGCTTGATATTAATCTATTAAGGACATTTTAAAAACAAAAAAATAAAAATTCTCAATCTTTCAAGCTGGAGAATGTTTTCACCACCAATTCATAATTTGCCTATATATTCTTAATTTGCCTATTTTTGCGAAATTTAATATGACAACCAGATTTTTATTTTTAAAAGAGCCAGAGTGTCAAGTTAAAACTAAAACCGAAACACTGACGAAATCACACGTGCCAATCAAAAAGACCGACAACCGGGTGCTGGAGACTGTCACGTTAAAGAGTTTAACGTGGCTCACCCTAACGAGGGAAAGTGTACTGATTGCAAATTGTAACTTGGTGACCAGATCTAACAAAACCAATAATAACCATTAAACTATTAAACTTCATCTTGTTTCTCACGTGACTGCCTCTATGTATCTGCATTTTTTTTTATTATAACTCTTTCTCTAGATCAGATTTCCCTTTTCACTTTGCTAATATCATTATATTTGTTTATCATTCTGCTTTTAACATTTGAAGAAATTAGCACGAACTTAAATAAAAAAAAATCTCAGGTTTTTCTTCTTTATTTTAATACAATCTAAGGTAAGCGATTTTTGAATAATTTCTTTGTCATTTCTGTGCTTTATATATTTTATTTTAGATAATATAGACAGACTCTTGACAAATACATCATTTCGGTCTTCGTGGTCTCCTTAAAAACTAGTTCGACTGCAGTAGTGTACCAAAGACAATCTAACGGTTAAAAAAATTTCACTATTTAAAAATCAATTTTCAAATTTAAATTGGCAAATGCATGGATTAATGTTATGCATATGGCTACATTTATTCGTAGTGTGCACAGTAAAAAAATCCCGAATTAAATTAAGGTAAAAAGTACCGGTACTCAGGGCTCCAGTACTTTTAACCGTAAAATTCATTTTTGTCGTTAAGTTTGGTGGAACAAAAAACTGATACACCATAATTTTTACAGTAACATTTAGTACAAAATCACTGAATCACTGTAGTTAAGTGAATACTATCAATCCTTGGCCAACAGCTTGGTCACTTTTCAAAATTATCTTGAACAACTTATAACAACATATATCTAGCTGCCATCAAATCACACAAACCAACGTAGTATATGTTCAGGATATTTCGTCATAGTAGGAAGCATTAAAATTAAATTTTTTTCATCTTTGTCGTGAGGTAAGATTAAAAAAAAACTGATACTTATACTCTATTGCATTCTGTACTACCTCCTACGCACCTGTCGAGCATTAACTACATATATATTTGTAAATTTTTGTTCTATGATAGAACGTAAAGGTTCTCTTGAGGACGCATTCCTTTTATGATAGTAAATGCAATATTTTAAAATAAAGAATAATTATCGTAAGATTAAAATTACTCTCCATCTATATTGCTGCATTAAATGCATCTATTATTGCTAAAAAATAAAAATGCATGAATATGAGATAAAATAAAGCAGAAAACAAAGTTGCCAAGGCGGAGTAAAAGTTAAAATGCTTTAAAAATAGATATAGTAATAAAACAGTTAACAAAAATTTACTAAGAAGAAAAAGATATAAGACAGTGTTTACAGCTTAAATCGTCTAAAAAATTTTTTGAATGTATATTTGGTAGAAAAAATATGAAGCAAATTACATTTCAGTGCTGCCATCTATACAATACCACTTTAATAAAACATATTTGGAAAATTTAATAACAGAACCCTTAATAAGAGGAAAAATTAATTAAAAAAAATTCAAATTGTTAATCGTTGTAGAGTTTAAATCACGTTCGTAAATTAGGAATAAACCATATTATTGGTATTCATTCTCTCATGGAGTGACTGTTTATAAATCAGAGCTTGCATACATGGGTAGAAAGCGGTTTATAGACTTTATCCTTCATTTATACATTCTTTCATAACAGTAAAGTCTACACGTATTACCTGCATTCATCCAGGGTGGCTGTTCATAAACCACAACCCATTCAATGCGTACAAAAAACAAATAAAAAGCTTTACAGCAATAATATTAATAAATAAAAACTAACTGTTTGTTACACCGGACAATTACAATTAAATTAAAGTTATTTTATAAAGGTTAAAATTTGTTTAAATTAATTAATTAATAAATTAATTAATTCAGTGCAAATAGTCATTTATTGTCATTGCATAACTAACTATTCAACACAATTTGAAATATTATTTAAGATAACCTAACAAAATGAATCTAAATAAATACTTAACATATAACTATTTATTAAAACTATTTAAATTATTACTTAAAACAGCTTAACTAATAAATAATAATAACTACAGTTTTATCAATACATACATAAATATGGTGCCACTTGAAGGAAATATATGTAGAGATTACTATTAAAATAGCAACATGAAATTTTATGCTAAAAATGATTTTTTCGGAATTTGCATTCAAGGTAGCAATTCTTTTGATCGGAGTTTGATCCGAAATTTCTTAGATTTTTTAGAAATGATTTAGATTACAAAATTTTTTAGATAAATTTTTTAGATTTTAGTTCTAGTAGGTGGAATATGTGTATTTGTTTGATGTCTAATAAATAGATGGCAGCACTACGTTTTATGCAATACAGTATTTGAAATGAATTGAGAAATTTTAATTCTGTTATATGCTAGATAATGATTTTTATTATGGTTGCAAAAAAACAAACCAACATATCTATGCTTTAGATGTAAATCTAATATTTTCTGGGATTCACAACATTTTTACGCGTTCCATATAAGACTCAGTGGTTACGCTATAGAGTGAGTTGTGTAGAATATTTGCCATTGTTAAACTTACATATTAGTCAAGATATGATAAATATTTCTTTTTTTTTTGCAGGAGGATGAGGAAAGTATAGATAGTGGATACAATTGGCGTGGGATCGGAATTTCGCTCCTAGTCATCATTACGATATGCTCTGTAATTGCTTTAGCCATACTTATACTCACTCCAAGTAAGAATTTGTGTCACTTGAATTTTTCTATTGATATTTATAACAACTCAATTCAGATATCACAAAAGTAATTAATACGAAATAATTGAATAATTACATACTTACTTTCTTAAAGTAACTCTAATAGAAGTACTATTTGTAGTGTTGGAGTTTCAATAAATATAATGGTAAGTTTAAATTAGTTTCAGTACAGTTTTCCCACAAAACATTCAATACTATCCATATTTTCATTTTATAAGAAATTTCTAATAAAAATAGATTTTAGAAAACGAGGAAACTAAAATTAGTTATCTGAAAAAAAAATTAAAAAGATAAAAATTAAGTCTGCATTTTATTTGGATTTATAAAACATATAACTTATTATTTTCATACTTCTTAGTTTTTTAAAATTATTTTAATTTCAATTTGCTATTTAAACTTATTCGCAGTGAATAATTATTAATTCAGTCGATATTTTTTGACAATAATGGCTATTTGTTATTTTTAGTTCGTCTATATAATTATAAATGCCATGATATATTGTTAAATGCACGAAATTTTAAAAACTTTAATCTTTGTTTTAATGTTCATTTTAATACAAATATTCTTCGAAAGTGTTTAAAACATTCTATTTTGAAGCCAAATAAAAGTGAGATAAAAATATTATTCAAGCAGAAAATTTAAAAATTCTTCTTTTTTTAACTTTTTACTTTCACTATGACTGTCAATATGTTATAAGTAAACATGAATACTGGATATTTACTTTATCCTATGAATGCCGAATGTTGACTTTTCTTTTCAATTGATTATTTTAGAAATACGAGTAGCATTATCAAAAATTTGTATCAATAAAGCATCGAAACCTTTCACAGTTTTTTAATAAAAAATCTTTGACTTATTTTAAAAGAAAAAAAAATATTTTCGCAACTGCATGACTGACTTTAAAATTTTCACAAATATTTGTACGTTAAAATATTTGTTTATGACTGCTTGTTGTAGCTTCAATTTTTGTTTTAAGCATTTATGTACACAAGATCAAAGAATGGTAGTTCCTTTAATTTATTTTTGTTTTTGATTAATACAATAAAGAAATAGATTGAAATAAATTTGCTAGCTTTAATTATTTTATTTTCATACGGAATAATGTTTCCCAATTTTTCTCTGCATGCATGTAATTTTTACATTTTTGTATTAGATTTCGCCAAAAATACATTTAAAAGAGAAAAGAATAACTGAAATTCGTCTGCAGCTTTATGAATATTTCTTTTTGCAAATGATGTGCATTTTTTTAAATATTTTGGTGTTTTATGTAGTATTTGTTTCCATTTTTGTAGTTTTACCTATTGATTAATTTAAAAATACTACGAATAAAATAGTATGCATACTTTTAGATGGAATTTTAGAAGCAGTTAAAGTGAATTATCGAAACATTTGGTAAACCATAATTTACAAATATTTATCTACACATTTTTCGCTTATTTTTGATGTTTTTACCAATGTAAAAAATTTGAAAAAATAATTGAACAATTAAAATTTGTCTGAAGTCGTATGAAAACTTTTTGTTGCAAATGTCTCGTATATTATTATTTTTTTATTTCGAGTATTTTATTCCCGATTTATTTTTCCTCTTGTTCTCTTTTTCGTATATATTTTTTAAATGGAATATCTTTAGCACTAAACGTGCATATACATAATCTTGATTTTTAAATTAACTGATTGAATTAAAAGTTGCTATACCTAAACTATTATTTAAACCACGTTATCTGAATTTACACTTGTCATACATTAAAATGGTTGAGTAAACACTTCAAATAAATTTTGAAATATTAAATAATATTTTCTGCTAAAATTATTTAAAAATATTGTACATAATTATTGCATGAATTTTTAAAAAAATCATATTTTCGACTGCCATACTTAAGCGCTATTTTAATTTTTTATGATGTAATCTAACTCTGTACAAACACAAGTCAGCGTAGTAAATTTTTGGGTAAAGTATGAACAATTTTTTCAAAGTTTATTAATTTATACATGCGTAATTCCGTTTAACGTTCAAATAATTTCTGCATATGTTAATTCAACATTGAAAAACGGGTTATGCTTCGACCCAATTAGTTATTAAAAAAAATAAGCATAGAGACTCTTAAATTTTTTATTTATTTATACAAATATATCTAAATGTTTCATTTATGTGATTTTTGCAATAAACAAATGAGATAAATTCTTCCTTAATAAAGAACCATCAAATATTTGTTAACCAGAAAAGGGACAGAATTTTTTAAAAACTATGAGAGCTTGCAGGGCAGATTAAAGAAATTTTCTCAACCACTTCCAATTCCAATGCTATTTCTTGGGACTTAAATAATTCAGAGAGGTTTGGTGTGAAGTATGTCAAGTATTGCAGCTATTTCTTCGAATATAAAAGTTTGAAAATAGCGGCAAAAGATAGAATTTTATTGATTTATACAGCGCATTGTTCGGGTCTTTTCATTCTCCTTTCTAAAGCCTTTCCTTTTCCGCTGGTGAGTGGAAGTTCCTTCTCATACAGTGGTTGAAGTTTTCTTTCCATTTACTTCTGCTTTGAATTCCGACCAGATTTTCGCTCTCTTCTAAACTTCTCAAAGAGAATAATATACGATTGTTTTCTTTCTTTTTATGTAGGGGTGATGCATTTAATAGAATATAAAAAAAAATGACGTAACAGATAGTTCATGCATGTTTTACTAACAATTTATGATATACATTAAAAGAGTTTCGGTGTTTTAATATTTAATTGAATGGATTTAATGAAATTACACAAATCAATAAATAGAACTTTCATGGATGTAGTCTGCTCATAATGATTTATTACTTCAAACTGAAATGCATTCTTCACAAATCTTTTATCACAAATCTTTTATCATTCTATTTCCAATGTTTATTAACATTTGTATGTTGTTTTTAAAAAATAACACGGTAATGAATAAAATTAAAACAACTTCGAAAAATACAAATAATGTCAAGTGTAAGGCACCTTCTTCAGCTACAAAATACACACTAATAGTAATTTTTCTTTGTTAGCGTAGTCTTGCATTTATTTTACTTGAAAAACGTGTATTTCAACTTTTGCTAAGAGAAAGAGCATGGCAGATATGTTCAAAATCAGGATATTAAAGGGTTTTTCATGGCCTCACGTACCTTGAACATAGGTTTGAATTTTCTTCTGATGTCGCTTAATACTGCTTTACATCTAGTAACCTTAATTTTTTTAATTATTTCATATTTCAAAAATTACGGATAATTTAGTTAATGATCTTTTTATTTTTACATTCTTTCCCAATTTTAATTCTCGCACACCTGGGTTGTTTACCCAACTCCCCCTACACCTATTTCTATCTCCTTCCTTTATTTGAATATCTTGTTTAAATTTGTTTCTTTTTTCTATATTAATTAAATTACTTTTTCCTTGTTTCTATTTGCTTCCCCCGTGTTATCTGCTGTCATCCCGACTTTCGACACTGAGAAAAGTTCTTGCGTGTAAAACTGAAACAGTCGCATATTATTCGTGCGTTTGCTTTATTATTCGTGCTTTGTTCACATTGTTTAACCTATTAATATATTTCATAATCGGTTTGTGACTTAGTATTGAAGGAACATATACTAGTTATAGCACCAAAGCATTCGCATGTTTTTTTGGGGCGGCAAATAACGTGTATTCTTTTTATGTCGTTTAAACCTAATCAATATTTAAATATATAAGGTTGAGACTAAGAAAACAGTAAGTTTTTCTAAAATCTTAAACTTGTTTTAAACTTTTATGTATCATAAAGGCTTGACGTCTTTGAAACCTCTACTGTTATTTTTTTGTTGTAATTAATTTATTTTCTCAACCATGTAGCTTTATTTAAAAATAATTTTTTTATTCTAGAGAATTTTGGTTTACGCTTTTGTACTGACCTATACGGGTAAAGATATTATAATCTTGCATGCGCACGTGTAGTGGTAGTATGATATAATCTTAATAATGTTCTACGATTTTAGTTACTGTTCTAACTTAAATTTGTAGGAATTATGTGTACGTGTAGTAGTGTATTTATTAGATTCAGGTCTAATATAGAGGTACCACGTGGTATGGTACATAAGCTTTTTTCCAACACAAATTATTAGGTGTCTAAACTGAAAACGAATTTACGTAAATTCAAACAGAAATATTAATTAAAACAAGAAATTCAAAAATGTCAGAGAAGTCCATTTGCAGAGAAAAAAACACAGTTTCAAGCAGGAAATTGTTTTTGATACATTTTTTATTTTTTTAGGTAAGTGAGTTTTCAAAAATTGATTGACGAAAAAAAAGGGGGGATGAGATTGCTATAATTACGTCACAATTAATAGCTGAAATTTGGGAACTTTCGCCAGTAAGTATATTAAAGAAGGTATTAGTAGACACTTGCATTGTCTAGTACTGAGATCTAATTAAAATTAAGTGATCTAGCTATTTGGAATGAAGTCGTAATTTTAATTGATAATAAATGCATTTTCTGATAATATCTGCTCATAACTTTCATAAAAGCCTTGAAACTTGCATTGTTATCAAGCATCGAACTCCTTTAGATTTGAATGTTCTTGCTAGCCGGTAGCTATTTCTAATCAAGAATTACAACTAAGCAAAAACAATTATCAAGAATTTTTTTGCAGTGTAAAAGAGTGTGCAACTCTGAAATGGTTAAGACAAAAATGTGAAAAAATGTTTCAATAATTAAATGTTTCGATAATTTTATTTATACATATTCGCACTTAATTAATTTTACTAGCAAATTACTAAAGCATGAGATAATTTTAAAAGTAAATAATAAAGTAAAGTACTTATTTCAAATTATCAAATATTGCAGACATATATTTTTAAAACACCAAAAATTATAATTTAAAAGTTATTAATTTCTGAATTAATTTATAGATTTTTTTTCAAATATTGCAGATAAATAAAACTATTTATTTTTTCTGAAATGGGAGCATATATTTTTAAAAAGTTCGAGAGCTTGAGAACCAGAACTAAAAATAAATTTCAATCGTTGTCGCTTTGTTTTGTTCTACTTTTCTTTCACGAGCAAAAAATCCTTTCACTCATAGAACTTTTAGCTCAAATTTGATCTTATTCGATCTTTTTGAACTTGCAATAAATCCGAGTTTGAAACAAAGGATTTGTTTCACTCTTCAATTTCGAAAGAAAATACTAAAACAAAACTTAAGTTATAAATGGTTATAGATTAGTTTTAAGCCTAATAATATTGGAAAATTGATTTTTTTTTCTTTTAGAGTTTTGAGAAACTTGTGTATTTGGTATAGATGTTTTAAAGGTAAAATAAATCATATTGCTTAGGTTTGGAAATTTTGCTGCTTGATATTCTCTGAAAAAAACTTTATAAAAGCAATATTTATTAATATTTATATTATATTTATAAAAGAAATACTCGATCTTTATAAAAGCAATATTTATAAAACAAAGAAAGATTCAAATTGCTTGTAAATATAACATTTATTAACTTACGTATTACAACGAAGTTTAAATATTATTACGCTAATAATATTTCTCAGAAATTTTCTGATGCTATCTAAAAATAATACATTCGCTATAATCTTCCAGGAGCTGAAAATTAGCGATCTTTTAACGAAATTTAGGCATTTATGAAAACTAAAATAGAGTTTCGCGATTAAGAATTACAAATACTGGGGGAACGTAATATATTTTCCCAAAAAAGTTAATAATGCAGCATTCGCCATGCATGCTATTTGTATACATAATGAATTAACAATGTGGGAGTAAGAATGAAAATATAATGATGCGTATTATGCGTATGCTGTGTACAATTGTGTATTTTTCTTTTTAAATAATATTATTTGCTATAACTTGTTTTACAGCCGTATTATTCACTCCGTAGTTTATTAATTCCTTTTTCAATTATAATTTGAATATTTCGAGTTAAGTCTATGAAATGTGCACACTACTCTACAATAACGGATAATGGAAATGTTTCTGGCATTTTTTTGTTAAATTTCTCAAGAAATACTTAGAAAATGATTTTTTTAACTTTAGAAGTCTTTAGGTCATGCGATTTTTCATACTTAACAAGTAAAGTTTCGAGTTTTTAGAAGATCAATGAAACTATAAATAACGAAAGAAAACAAGTCTTTTTGTACACCCTATGGTAGAAAATGAAGCAATGAGCTTGTAACTTGTATCGATTACTTTGGTAGTTATTTTCAATAACTGAATAAGATTTCGTAAACTTCGTTTAAATATTTATTCAGAAACATTTTTATAAAAAAACTATTTTTTCTGTCTTAAGTTTTTTTCTTCATGTAACTTTATAAGTTTCTCTTCCATTATTCTAGGGTAATGTATGCTCTTCCTCTTTAGACAAGTTGTTACGTTTTTTAAAATATAATTATTTATTTATACCTTTTTTTTTTGAACGAGCGCTTACCTTTAAAGATGTATAACCATTTCCACGGACTTTGTTTTGTCAATTTTTATTTTACTAGGAAGTCTTTTTGATATCTATTAGACAGCGATATTTTACTTTGCTATTTTTGATTGATATCATCATTTTCTCCTCCCTCATATAAAACTCTAAAAATAATAATCGCCATGTTGTGTATAAATTATTATTTACCCATTTTGGTTGCTAATAGTAACATGATATTTCTTGACTCCGACATAACTTTTTTTAGAAAAATTAGTGAACTATTACCAAATTAATTACTAGAACCAATTAGTTAACTATAACCTTTGAAAATCATACTCTATTTAGAAAACTCCTTAAGCGCATTTAAGAAGTAACAAACAATAATCGTTCGTTAAGAGCAATTTTTCAATTGTATTACATACTGTTAGATTATTAAGCATCCCTTTTTCAAAACTTAAAAAAAATATTTTTATATTTAGTTTCAATTAAAATTACTTTTAATTGCTTATGAAATAATCATAATGCTATTTAGGAAACATTCATTCTAAATTTAGTATTTAACACAGTGTAATATGATTTGACAGTTGATCTTGCCTTACTGACCTTTGCTTTTAGTTCTGAGTTTTTGATTATTTTTTTAGTAAGTTCTTAATTGGACAAAGATGAATCACCAAAACACAATCTAAAGCATAACTTTATTCTAATAGTGAGTGCCAGGTCTTAAAGCTTATGTGAGATCATTTTAAGAAGCCTGGTTTATCGATCATAGTAGAAATACACATCAACTAACTAAATAATTGAAAAATGTAAAGTAAAATAGCCTACATATGTCAAAAGATCTACTTTTTTCTTATTGCAGGGCAACTCTAGATCCTACTTTGCAAGACTACTGAAATTGAAATTTAGACTACTTTCTTATCCTTCGCGGTAAAACGACTTAACATTCCTCCTTACCCTTATACAACCACTTTATCTTCAATTTGGCCAACTATTTAAAGGGAAACTATTTTAATTTTAAAAATGTTTAAAAATTAATTTTTCAAGAATACGTTGATTTTCACTACCGTCTTCAGTCTACAAAGATGCAAAATTATGGAGATAATATTGGTGCATATTTTAATAAAGGAAATAGCTTCTTATTTCGAATATTTTATAATATTTTGACCCTTAGAGTCGGAATATTATATAATTAAACTTTTTTTTTCTTAGAAGTTTTATCCATATATTTTAAATAAAAATTATGGTCAAAAATAGAAGTTCATTATAAACTTGACTATTGGGCTTAAATATCGTACAAATAAAATTTGCAGTAGAAAAACTGTCTGATTCTTTATTTCGCTGCATAAACATGAAAAAACTATGGTTTTATAACTTTTAAAACTCAATAAATGATAAAAACACTAAAAGTATAAAATAAATGAAGAATTTAGTTATCTAGTTTTAATTGTTTTGGTTATTTTAACAAGAAAATTTTATTTTATTATTTCACATTCGCAGCTCATTGATATGAAATGAAGTTTTTACTTCCGTGATAAAACACAATTTTATCTTTTATTATTTCTTTTATTTTTTACATTGGCTTTACTAAACTGTTCTGGGACTTCTTTGAAATTCCATAGATTGGAAAATTAAAGACGTTAGAAGGACAAAAAAAATTCTTCTTTCTTGCTTCCGTTCCAATTTCGCATGCTATTATCAGCATGGAAGATTTTGGATTAAAGCCGGCAGGTCTTTTTAGAAGCCAATTTTCCGCTGGTATGCTGAAAATGGCTTCAATTATGTTTTATAAAAGGTCTCGATTTGTAAAGTACATTTTTTTTCTTTTTCCCCGTTGCATAAATTTCGTCATTTACAGAGCCTAGTTGTGTGGTTAGCCATGATCTTTTTTGTTCCTTCTTACTTTTTCGCTCAGTTTGGTCGTTAACAGCAAATAGAGGATTTGTGGAATGTGCTACATGTGGTTTTTTTTCCCTTTTATTCTCGGATCGTTTCTCTCTCCTTTTTACACTGCTTTTGAAAATTGGTGATTTTTTAAAAGGTCTAAAGTAAGTTTTCGTTTCTATTGTTACCCAACAATTTGTTTTGATATCCTTTCATTCGAATGTCTTATGAATGGGATAATGTATGGCTTTAGAACGGGACTTCATTTTGTCAAATGGTTTACATATAATAATATATTGTTTGGGACATTAACCACCTTTAAGTGATCATTACTGTCACTATTTCAGAATGTACTTTTTTTTCTGAGAAAGTGTTTTATGAAAATAATTTTTTCTGAGTATAAAACTATGGCCACAGAACTACGACTTTAATATAGACATAGGGATTTATTTTATGTTTAAATTTAATAAATGTTATTAAATTTAAACATAAAATATATTATTTTTTATAAATGTTATATTTTATTTTATATATAATATATTATTTTTTTTCTCAATAGTGTATTCGTGATTTGTGACGTCGTTATTGACACTACTGCTTCCTATACCTTTCCTATACCATGCTATACCTTTCTGTACTATACTATTTAATACTATAATGCCTATATCTTTCTATAATATACCATGCACTGGTCCTTTCATTTATCTATTACTCATTCTAGCATATTTATGTTCGTTTTTATTTTTATTTTGTTTCATTTTTATCCCGTTCTAAAATTATCCTTCGATGGTTAAAACTATAAGTTAATCTTCTGTTTAAATATGTTTTTGTCCATCCCGTTTGAGTTACGTTATTATGTTCAGTAAAAGCAAATTAGTACTTCCTTCTATTATAATAAATATTAGATGTACTCAATCATCATTTGGCATGATGTTGTTGCTCGAGACAAACTCATGATTAGAAAATTATCCGCAATCAAGTAATTTTCTCCTCCTTCTATTCCTTACACGAAGCCTTGAAAAACCTCTTTCAACAGTATCTGTATAAAACGGAACAGTACTGGAGCAGTTTCAATAGATACCAAATATACTAAATGTACCGATATTAGTATATTTGGTATCTATTAAAACTGCACTAATATTCATACTGACAGTAGTGCCTAGTTCGTCAATAATACAGAGGATACTTTTTACTTTTATCCTGAATAACTTTGGTGCCGTTTCACAATTAATTTTGTTTTTCAGTACTTAAATTATTTTTTACTTTCAATTAGTACTCATTGCAATTAAATGAACATCATTGGTATCAATAATAATTGGGTGATTTTTTATGCTGCTCTTAAACGAATTAGTATCATTTCTCCTTAGTTTCGCGTTTTAGTTCATAGCTTATTATTTTTCTTCAATTAATGACTATTACTAAATTTAATAAAGCATTATTTAAATTAACAGCAGTATGGAGATTTTTTTACTGTTCTTTTAAAAGTACAAGTGCAATTTCAGCATTTATTTTATTTTCTAGCATATTCTTTTTCAATTCAATTGGAATATATTACCAAAATTAATTAAACATTGTTGGTTTCTATTATAGCTTGATTCTTTGCGTTTTTTTAAGTGAATTATTACTATTTCTCCATTAATTTTGCTTTCAATCCGTAAATTATTATTTTTTATTTCAATTGCAGTTGTTTTTAAATTATTTTGATTTATATGTTCACGTCTTAAAAAATTATAAACAAAATAAACATGTTATTTCTAAGAGCTTTAGGGATGCTAATTTAGTGACATAGTCCATCAATACAATCAATTCAAATTGATCTGACATAACGAATAACGAAAAAATTAAATATTAAAGGACGCGTTAAAAATTTCCATTTTGATGAGAGTTAAAAGCTAGAAAATATCACTGATGAATATTTAAAATGATTGAAGGAAAAAGAAATCGTCAGCAGCCTCATATTTATCAACGGTGTGTTCTAAGAGCATGAAAAAATTCCATTCTTCATAGAGCTCTAAAGTACTAACCAATTGAAACTTTTGAACAAATTTTAGGATCGGGGTTTTTAAAAACAAATTTTTAAGATTTTTAAATCTTAGAAAAATACCAGCCTTTTCTTAGGGTCGTTAATTTAAAGTGAAAAATAACCATCGTGTGAAAATAACCACCATAACAACCAAAATAATTCGTGATTATTTGTGGCTAGTACTAGTAGCGACTAATATTAATTTGAAATTAACACTGTCGAACATAAGTATACACGATGCAAAAGCGAAAGCAAAATATTTATAATTCAAGTCCAAAATTTAATGCACAAATAGTTACATACAAGAAGGAAAAAATTGAAAATTCTGAAGTGTTAAAAATGCAGGCGTGAAGATTTGTGATTAAAACATTTATGCCCTAAAGGAAATTTTGTAAAATAACTGACATTAAAATTAATAAACAAATTTAAGAAC
This sequence comes from Parasteatoda tepidariorum, assembly GCF_043381705.1. Classification (NCBI taxonomy): domain Eukaryota; kingdom Metazoa; phylum Arthropoda; class Arachnida; order Araneae; family Theridiidae; genus Parasteatoda; species Parasteatoda tepidariorum. The sequence continues at coordinate 83,942,393 of NC_092210.1, read as the reverse complement.
TGTTACAGATATGAAAACCCAAATATTATACTGGAAAATTCAAATTCTGGTGATACTATAATTGAAAAATAAATTTCACTTCTAGATATGGAAATAAAAATCAATATCTTCAGTTTCTAATAAAGACCTTAACAAAACTTGCTTAAGTGATGATAGTTGTTTATTGACTACATGTCCTCGGGCAAATTATTGCACAATTTCAAAGCTAAATAAAGGAAGTGGAAAAATTTCTTTGCTCATAGTTGAAATTTAAAAAAAATTATAGTATGATGTCTGTCTTAAATATTTTCTTTTTCTTCTAATATACAAAGTGATTTATTTTGGAAAATGTTTCAAATGATTCAGAAAAAGATATTGTGGTGAATTGATATTAAATTTTTAGGTTTTATAATTAGGTATTTAGTATGTCTAGTGTAATTTGAAATCTTTCGACATTTATTCTGTACAAAGAATGCCGGGTACAAGAAAGATTTATGGTATCGCTCCAAAACTAAAATATAACAGTTAATAATAAAATAAATCCAAGAGAAATAAAAGATGAATTTACAGTATCTCTCCCAATTTACTATGTGACAGTTAGTAATAGAATAAATCCAAGAGTAATAAAAAAAAATCATAATTTTCTTGTTTAGGTAACAAAACTTATAAAGGACAAAACGGATTTTAAAAAAAAATACATTAGCGTGTGTTTTTTTTTATATTAAATTGCAATCAATGTACAAACCAATGTATTTAATACTACTTGCAGATTATTAAAAATAACAAGAGTAGTTTAAAAATTCATTGCATTCAGGTGAGTAAAATTTAGTTTTGAAAAAGAAATTTACATTCGTTAAGTGAAAAAAAATGTATTTGATCTTGTTTAAACTTAAATCTAGATAAGTTTAATTTAAAAGAAAACCAGTTGTCTATTTTGACTAAATATAGGTTTACTTGTGACTTTGGAGTATTCATGCCAAAACATAAATAAAGCCAGATAGAATCATCTGCGTAATTAATAACAGATCCGAATAGTTTTAACTTTCATAAGCTATTGATAAAAATTAAGAAAAAGCAATGGTCATGAAATCGAACCTTTAGAAGAAGTTTTTAAGACTGAAATGTTATTACTAAAATGATTGTTAAATTTTCCCCTTAGTTGTCAATTATATACGCAAGATTTAAACCAATTTAAAATATTACATCTTATTCCAGTATTATTAAGTTTGAGTTTTTGAATTAAAATCGATGATTTACGTTACTTTGGAAATATTTCAAATACAAAGGTTTCGTTGTTATTATTATTGATGCTTGTGTAAATGAAATTTGTGAACATTAAATGCGTATCTAGTTTCAATAAAACGAAACTGGTTATTTGCAAAAAAAATGTTGAATATAAAATATCATAAATTCAACTTGACATTAATATATTGAATAATTTAGAAATATATAAAGAATTAAAATTGGTCTGTAATTTGATATAACATTCTTGTGACCGGGTTTCAAGATGAGTGTTACATTGGCACTGTTTTATGAATTAAAGAATCCCAATACCCAAAAAATGATCAAAATTGTTTAAAAAAATTTTTTTGCTTGTAATAAAACTTCAAATTATTTCGAATGCACTGAAAAAAAATCATCTCTCTATCTACATTTTTAAAAAAAGTTATGAATGATTTTAGATTGCCCTAAAACAAAAACTTGATCAGCAGAAAGCTCTTCAGCTGGTTTCGGTTTCGCATCTACTGACTCTATCCAACCAAATAAATTATCAATATAGTCTAGAAGCCAAGCCTCATTTAATTTCATATTCTGTGATAATTGATTGACTTAAAAGTTGTTGTTAATTGATTATTGTAGGTCATTAAGGCAAGGGCGTGATTGTTCTTTCATTCTAGTAGCGCCATCTATGGCCAAAAATTTGACTATTTGACTTATGCTACACCCATACGTCACACCCACTTATAGGATGGACATATTCATACATCATTCATTCATCCACAGGTCGTAATTTTATCCTGAATCAGAGAACGATCAATTTCCAATCCAGTACCCCTAGAGATATAATTTGTTATGGGAGCACAGAGGACTTTTTGACCCGACATATTTAACCTGCATCAGTCACCATTCACTACCCGGGGAGAATTTGGCCGGCTGGATTCAAACTCCCGTTATCACGAACGTCAGACCAGTACCCTAGCAATTAGGCTACCCGTGCCCTAGTCAAAAAGTCAAAAATGAAATATAAATTGAAGCGTAAAATATCAAATGAAGTGTAAATAAAAGTAAAGAGCTAAATATAATTTAAATTATAATGTAAGTTGTTAAGTAAAATATAAAGTAAAGTATAAACTAAATTGTAAACCATGAAGATTATAAAATATAATTTAAATTAAAGTAAAAATAAAGTAAAATGTAAAGCAAAGTAATAAATATTTGTTCAATCCAACAAGATACAGACATATTTGTTCAATCAAAAGAGAGACAATCCAATAAAGAAAGATGTATTTTTTTTCAAATTTAATCCAAAATTTTTTCTCATCATATCCCAGGATGAAAGATATGTCTATTGTTCACCTCTGGTTAAATAGCGAGAACGATAAAATAAAAGAAACAGAAAATTATTTTACATAATAAATAAAAATTAGCCTTTATTTTTTAAGGTGTAAAATATTCGTGAAATCTGAATCCCCCCCGAAAGAAGCAGTTGCTTTTAAAATTGAAACTTTTCGGCAATTTTTAAATAATTATATAATTATTTAAGATTGCATTCCCGCCCATTGACAAAAGTGCTGAACGTAAGAAATAAGCCTCACCTTGGGGTGAGTTAACGAATTCAGCGTGCATCTTTTCTACAGTTTAGGTTGTCCGTGATCAGTAATTCAGTGAACAATAGAAATCAGTGTTGTCAACAAGTAAAATTACTTCTTATTGTGTCACTTATTCTCTATTCTTAAGTAATTTTTTTTTTCATTTTGGGTTGATTATTTTTTAAATGCAAGAAGTTGTTAATTTTATTACAGTAAACATATTAACAAAGTGTTCTTACATAAAATTTTAATAATTAAATACATTATCAACAAAATTATCCATTTATTTAAAAAAAAAATCGATTTTTAAGGGAAAAAAAGATGGATTAGAGGTTACCAAGGATGTTGGTGGAGGGGAGCCGAGCCTCTTAGTATTTTAAACATTTTTTTTAAAAATAACTTGTTTGATATAGTACAGTCTATGATACAGGTATTGCGTCATACTACTTTTCATATGAAGTCTCATAATAAAATGGTTTAACAAATATATGCACTAAAAATGATATATTACTTGCATACAATATAATACATCATTTTTAGTGTACTTCACTGAGTTTTTCTTAATAACACTTGGAAGATACCTATATTATTTCTTACAAAAATTAGTTTTGCGAAATTAAAATAAAATTTTCACCATGCGAAGATTTTAAACTCCAAGATATATTTACTATTAATTAATATTTTATAAGTATAATAAGTAATACATAAATTTCTATAGTATTATCGACATACTGAGAGCGTTACTTTTTAAAAGTAACTAGTAAAAGCCTAAGTACTTTAAGTAAAAGTATCGAGGAAAAAGAAAAAACTTTTAAATTTGAAAAGTAACGAGTGAAAAGTACTAGTACAAAAAAAAATTGATTTTGAAGTTTAATTCAGGAAGATCCAAAACGTAAATTTCTCATAAATTTCAAAAAAAAATTTGAAACAAAATATAAAATTTTTAGTTTAAAATGTATCAAATTTAATTCTAGTGCATAAATTTTAAAATGCATAAAAAAGAATTTCTAATTTGTGTCAATTGTTTTTTAGAAATTCCTCATCATTAGAAATATTATTTTTACTTCCGGAAATTATAAGTTACGATTAAATTATTTTGTTACACATTAGATAAACATTTTTTTTACGAAAAAGCAAGTGATTAAAAAATTGTATTCATATGCAGGAAACTCGTTCAAATTCACTGAATTAAATGTCAAAAAATTTCTATTTTGAAACTCTTAAATAATGGCAATATCTTAATTTGCATTAATATGCAGAAATCTCCTTGAGATTCACTGAATTAAAAATTCGATTTTGTTTTTGAATGCCAAAATTTTTTATTTTGAACTTTTAAAAAATGACAATATCTTAATTTGAGATATAGATATGCCATACTAAATTCACTCATAATAAAAAAATTGAGCACCTAGTTTTTTTTTAATTCAATGATATGATGAAATCAAAAAATAAGTGAATAAATAAATAAAACTCTAAATCTTTTATCCGTACATTAAATAAAGAATGAATATCATACTTCAAACATTGAATGCGAAAAAAATAAAATTTTGTATGTGAAGTTTTTGTTTTAATATAACGAAAGTATGAAAATGATTAAATGATAAAGTATGAAATTGATTAAAACAAAGAAAGATTTTAAGAAAAATACTTTAAAATAATAAGTCAAAATAAAAAAGTGATAAAAGCAGCTAAAATCGAATTTGTCTTAAGTAAAAAATTTTTTTTAAAAAAAGTTAGAAATCAATAACTAATAAAGCGATATGTTAGGAAAAACAGCACTTCATCAGGGTACACACTGTCTGCTAACATACTGGAGCCTTTCTGTTGTCAGTGGTAAAAACAAAATCTGACTGAACACCGATTCCTCTTAATGGATAAACTAAATTAGAAAATGCAATTAAAAATCAAATATGAAACAAAAGATGATAATCCAATGACACACAAAAAGAAACAAAAATCTAAAGTACACTAATAAAATACTAACAAGGACACGTCTACATAAAATAAGAGATATAAATGAAGATTAAGTTACCCCAAGTAGCAACTAATATTAGATAACATTAGGAAATCAATAAAATCTAACGTTATCTTGCACAACTTTCTAATATTAGAACGATACAAAAGATCGCTGTTCGCTCTGCATTACATAATATTAGATTCTATGCAAACTAATATTATCTAGCGTTCACCGTATTATAATTCTGAATTGGTTTTTATGCTATATAATATTAGGTTTCTCATTTTCGATTATTATCTTGCGTCGTTTTTATTTTTGAAATGAGCAAGGGGAAGATTTGGATGGTACTTGAATAATTCGGTGACATAATTTTACTTAATTTTCTGTATTGTTGTGATGCAATAAAAGATAGAACAATAATTTTATCATGTAATTAAATGATCATATTTATCATGAGTATCATTCATTATTCTTAATTTTTTTTTTCAGAAATGAGCCTATTCTATCAAAATCTCAATTGAATTTGTTAGTTTGTAAAACATGCTTAGTAAAGTCATAACTTAAGCCATTTGCAATTTCATAATTATTCTTCATTATTTATATTCCGAAATTATATATTAAAAACCACACTACATAATTGCAAAGTTAAATTTACATTTGAATTGAGTTAAAATTTTACCTTTAAGAATTTTTTTTCCCTTTAAAATAAAACTATATGTCATTCATTTTCAAAAGAGATTAAAATAAAATTATATCTCGAATTTTTAAATTGTTATTTTTTGTAATAATTGAGATAATAAAGACAATTTAAAAACATTCAAATTACTTACTTGCATAAATTTTTCTTCACTTCTTTTTTCACTGATATTAAATTGAAAAATAATTCGTAACTTTATCCTTTTAGAATCTGAAATTTTACTTAACAAAATACTTAAAACAAAATTCAAAGGCGCCCGTAGAAATATTTTCAAAAAGGGAAACCACGAAAGCCTTTCGGATAATTTTTAGTTAAGAAATTTTCCAATAATTTGTCGTAATGTAAAAATAATTTTACATTGGCACATCAGACATTTTTAACGATTCGAACATTAGTTAAAAGTACCATACTAACCAAATATTTAGCTGAAAAACTTAGGTTACATTTAAATTTCGAAGTCAAAAAAAGTAGTAAATATGGTATTTTATCAAAAGCAAATTTGCACAAACAATTAATTGCAAACAAGAATGACACGAAAAAATATATATCTTTTTTTACTAAGAGTTCCCTTTTATATGCATTAATGATCCGAATTTGACTACCATCAGTTATGTTCTTGAGAACGCTGCTAACACAAAACTTTTGCTCAAAATCAATCAATTCCGTTTCTTGTATTTCGTTGATAAGAGATTATGCATTACGAACATAAATGAAAACAAACATAACGTTATATGTAAACGTCTTAAACGGGACTTTTTTTTAAAAAAAGAAGACCCAGTTAAATTTCTAGTATTAATAAATCGGCCATAGAAAAAGTTATATTACACACATTACAACATGTTTTCTTTCCCAAAGAATATACAAGAGCTATATATACAAGAATATTTATGGCAAAGTTTAAGAAATATTCTTTTCTACATTGATGGGGAATTTTTTTTATCATAGTTTAAATGTTATTCAGCTTAAGGTCAAAGAATTTTTTTACGATTATAATTACTTTACAATTATATTACTTTAAAAATGATTTAAAAAAAAAGCATAAACTTCTTGTCTCCAATTTCAAGTGAATATTCACATGAAAATTTCCGAAATTAAAATAATAAAAACGATGCTCATAACAAAAATAATCACAAGTTTGAGATGAACTTTAACATCAGCTTTAAAAGGAAATTGCTTCCGATATACTACCCAAAAATTAAAAATAGACAAATTTAAAATCTATTCAATTTCTTTCATGACACTTAAGCACTATCTACTAAAAAAAAAATTTCTGACATTATATTTAATAGAATTTTAACCATGCAAATATCATACCTGACAGACCCCTTATTTTAAAACTTTGAAGATTTATTACAAAGTTTTAGAAGAAATTACACTTTTCAGAAAAAAAAGAATGATAAACATTACAACTATTTTGCAGCATATAATAATTTTATTAAAAACAAAACACACTATAAAATAAATTTTATTCAATTGTAAAGGCCAATTGTAAAGGTTCATTGTTTAAAATAAGCGTCTTAGATCTTTTGCAAAATACAAGTTAAAAATACATAATTGTTATTAAATGAAATAAATTTTTTTCATGACTTTATTTGATGCAGTTTGAGTTTATTCTTCCAATTGTAAGTATTTATTTAGTTGAAAATATATGTTCAAGCAGTCTTTAATGCTTTTTTGAAAGGTTTCATGAAATTGTAATATCCTTTGCAATAAATTCAATGGGTATATTGCGGTATTAATATCTGCGAAAAAACTTTCAGCGGTGCCACACAAGAAGCAAAAAACAATACAGTGGGGAGGAGATTAAGTAAAAGAATTTAAACTCATAAACACTCGTAGACAAACTGTCACATATTTTTTAAAGAAAAATTTCAAACGGAATATTTATGCTTGTTTCAATATCGGCCGAATTAGTTGAACTTCTATAAAATACATTGAATTGAAAAATTTTATCTACAATAATTAAAAGGAAAATTATTATTCTCTAAGTTAATTTTTAAATTCTTTATAGCTGAAAGAAAATCTGTTTTGCTGTTACAAATAAATTTAAATATAAGAATTTAACCAATCAAAATATTCTTGAAAATTTTAAAGTGTAATTTGGATTTAAAATGTGAAACTTATAACATTATACTTAAATTCTCTTCTTTTATCGTGTAATTAATTAAGAGTTTTTCGTTATGAAGTTTAATTTCAAAATCTAAAAAATTGGCTCATTTAACATCTGAATTAGTCTTTATTAAATTAAGTTCTTCAGGATAAATATATTTAATTAAATCAAAATTATTACAATCAAAAATAATGAAATCATCAATAAATCTAAATCCAAATAATAAATTATGTTGTAAAAATTTATGTTCATTAAAATGTAAGAAAATATCAGCAAATGCACTTGAATAACAAGTTCCCATCGAGATACCTTGAATTTGTTAATAAAAACTTATACTATTATATAGATAATTTTCTAAAATGTTTACGTTACATATATTAATCCTATCTTCCCTATTAATATATTCATAAATCAAATAAATATTTCTTAAATTATTGTGTGGTATACTCGTAAATAAAATTTCCAAATCACATGTAAGAATACTCTGAATTTTATTGTAATTTAAATATTTAATAACGTCTTGGTTGTTATATTTTTATTTATAATAAGATATTTATCATTAGAAACAATTTTATTTCAAAAGATGTTTAAATATTAAATTTTTTTTCTTCTAAAAACAGAATTATAACATCCAGTACTGCAAGTAACAAATTTAAATTTAACCGGTTTCTTGTGGAATTTAATTGTTGGAAATAAATAAGGATAATTAATATTATTGATTTTTAAACCAATTTTCTTGGAAAAACCCAAAATTCTGTTGTTAATTTCTTCTTCAGAATTATTAATTTTGACAAAAGCCTTATTGTTATCATATTCTCTAATAATGTATAATTAAATTAAATGTCTAAAAATTATTTGGAAATAAAGCAAAAATTAGTAGATGCTTTGTCAACAGCATAATAACAAAATTACATTCCATTTCCTTGATAGATTTAATAATTTTAGAATTCAAATAAAAACCCTGATATTTTAAATTATTTTCAAAAGATTTAACTCAAAATTATATAAAATACAAAATTTCCATTCACTAAATCTTTCGACAAGAAAATTGAGTAATATTCTAATTTTAATATTGAAGACCGCATAAATATTTGAATGTGGTGAAATTTAGGATTTTTGTTCCTGAAGAATGCTTGGATGGCAGCACTTTATTTGATTTTTTAGTAATTGTATGCATGGGATTGTCTATTTTTTAAGTTTCTTGAAAGGAGTCAGCGCAAAATTTTCTTTCAAAATTTGGCAATTTATATTTTGTTTCGATTTTATTATTCGAACTGAAACTTTATCTTTATTCATATCTTTTATTATGTGTAGACGTGGCCCAATTAGCATTTTATCAGTGTACTTTTGATTTTTGCTTCTTTTTTGTGAGTCATTGAATTTTCATCTTTTGTTTCAATATTTCATTCTTTGATTGCGTTTTCTTATTTAGTTCATCCATTAGGGGGCCTAGGGGCACAGCCAGTTTTTGGATTTATCACTGACTACAGAAAGGCTCCAGTATGTTAGCAGACTGGGTGTCCCCTGATAAAGTGTTGGTTTTGCTAACATACATATCTTTAAAATTTCGTTTTGCTTGTTTATGGTTTCTAACTTTCTATTTAAATAGTTTTTGTTTTAGTAATATTAAATAAATTATTGAAATTATTTAAAAATCTTCCAATGCACTGTTATGGTTGAGAAAATTATTGTTTGTCAAGCTTAAATAAATGAATAAATGCATCGAATAAATGGATTAAGTTATTTTTCAAATAGAAAAAAAAATTCTCTTTTTAAATATATATATATATATACATATATATATGTGCATATAGTCTTAAAGCTTCCTTTCTTCATTTCAATCCAAAACTAACATGAAAACGAACCTCAACCCACCTAATTGCTTTACGTCTGTCCATTGCCAACCATTTCGAACAAATATCAAATGTTGAAGGGCATGTTATAGACAATATACATTATAAAATAAGTACAAAGCATTATTGATACATTTGATGATTATTAAAACAACACTAATACTGAGCAAATTTAATATAGAAACTGTCTTGTGGCTTCTAGAAAGGGATATATACCGATGAAAATTACTTGATAATGGTAAATTTTGACAAATATGAGGTGGCCACGAGCACAAGCATCATGCCATGTGGTTCAAAATACAGTTAATATCTATGCGGATAGGATGAAATACACAAAAACGTGTTTTGCTTAGTTTAATAAAGTAAAGACATCGGTAAGGACAAAATATAATAATAAATTTAAAAAGAATATTTTAGCTTCATTAATCATGTAATTTTATAACGCGAAGCCACCGAGAAGGGTCGATAATAATAAATAAATAAATAACTGAATTATTTTAACTTCATCAATTGTGCCGGTGCATGACTTTCATGTGCCATATGGATTTATTATGGTAAATTCCTTTCATATAGTAAACCAGGGCTCGAAAAACAACCCGTCCGCCCGTCTTCGGCGGTCAAAAATTCCCCGCGGACAACGAATTTCTCGAATCCGACGTCCGCGCGGACGGCCATTTTCCCGTTAATGTTCGTGATACATTTTCAATTTTTGTTATCTTACAAGAGTCTAGCGCCTCACTTCTAAAATGACCCTCTAATCTAGAAATACAGCAACATACTGCGCATGGTGGAATTGATGTTTTCTCTGTCTGGGAGTACTGCAGCGGTTGAAAGGGGCTTTTCAGCAATGAACTTACAAAAAAACACATTACGTACTGGTCTTAAACAAGAAGCGTTAAACGCAATTATGAACATCTACCTAAATGGAAAACCCCTTTCAGATTTCTGTGCAGAAACCTCTGTAAATCATTGGCTTGATTGTGGAACTGGCAAACGTCATATTTGATTCATTTAAAAAACGCAGTACCCTCGGATAAATTGACATTCCAGATAACTTGACCTTTAAATTATTTCATAAAAGAAAGAAATTATTTCATAAAAGAAATACTAGGTTACTATCAGTAACCTAGTATTTCTTTTATTACTGTATAATGTAATCCTTGCAACTACTAATTCATTGTGCAATTTATATAAATGTTTGCAATAAATAAGAGAAAATTATGTTTTTATTTATTTAGAAGCAACGGGTTAGTTTCAAAGGAGGACGGGTTCATTGTTGGACAAGCCGTCCTCGGGGACGGGTAAAATTTCTGAGTTTTTTCGAGCCCTGTAGTAAACCCCTTCCTTGTTGGTAATTTCTTCCTATAGCGATGTTCAGTACTAATTATTGGTATCTTTTATTCACCCCGAAGAAATAACTGGTATTTAACTAGGTTGAGAATAACCTGATATTTTTACAGTAAAATCTGAAACCTTATTTTCAATTTTGAAAATAAATTTTTACGTTCTTTATTCGTAGACAAATGTCAGCCTTTTCCAAAAGGTCTTTTAATTTAAAGAAGACAATAACTCCCCACGTGTGGATATATTCGTGATCATTTAATCCACCTAATTTTCTCATGATTCGTCTCATTTAAACTCCCGCTTTAAAACTTTGTGAAGCAGCAATTTGGAGAAGCAAGTGGTGTAGAAAACGCTCACCCATCGGACTCTTTAAGTGTTTTCTGTACAAAACTTCTCAATAAAGTGCCGTAAAATGGAAGAAAACAACAAGAAAGAAAGAGTAAAGAGGTAATCCTATTTATTCTCTAGGGGTAACTTCTTGTTAGGAAAAATAAAGGGCTGTTTTTCTAGCCTCTCACTAGCATGGTTTTGCCGCTTGGGAATTTCAAGGGTAATCCTTTCCCTTAGGACAATAGCTAGAAGTCAGGATTGATGAAATAAAATAAAATGGCAAATTGAGGGTGTACATCATTGTTGCTAGCTTGTTGCAAAGTTCACTTGATGAAGTACAGGGATTTATTTCTCGCTTAACTGAGGAAGAGAGACGGAAATGAAAAGTAATTTAATTGATTTAGTTTGTGATAAAGTATTTTAGCTAAAAAATCATCGTTTTTGTGAATATAAGTTTAAAAAATAATTACATACATGCTTGAATAACTCGAAATAATATTACTTTATTAAAAAACTAAACATTATGTTTTATACTAGATGTGTTTTTATGCATACATATTAACTCAACTTGTTATAATAATTTTCCTTTTTTGGAAAAAAAAACAGTTCAATTATAAAAAAAATCAGTAATTGAGTCTTTTCAGCAAAAGAATATATTATCAATAAAACTATACATAAAAGGAAGTTCTACTTAGGATATATACTTCATAGGGAGAAAGCAATCAATCAAGGTTGAAAACATTACACACGTAATTTTAGACTTATAAGAAATAATAATAAATAAAAGGATTCTCATAACATAACGTTGTGAGATAAGAGGTCACGGTGGTTAAGGTTCCACAGTTTCGTGACAAACGACGTGATGTGGTTTACTTTGCGTTGGGTAGGCTTTAATTATTTATCGGGGATCGAAACCCAGATCTTCATAATGGCAGAATCTCTTAACCCCGAGTCATAACGACTGTTTAAGAATGCACAACTCAACTAAAATCACTAGTCATTTAAATTACATTTGAGTATAGTGGAGATGTTTCCAACATAAATATACAAAAAAAAATTTTAATTTTATGAAACACTTACTTTATCGACGTTCTTACCAGTAGTGAAAACGTAGTTTTATTAGAAAATAACGTTGTGTCAACGCTTAACTTTCGAAAATTCTTTTATTTTAAAATGAAAATCTTCAAACGAGCTTAAAAGTCAAGAGGTGAATGAATAAAAATATGTTTCGTTTGTGACAATTTTATTCTAACATCGCATTCAAATTTCTTCTGCAGTTGCAAATTTTAATATTAAATATTCAGATCTTATACATAGTAGTGGCTTGGAAGAAAAAGTAACATTACTTTTTCTAGTAAAGTGGGGCTTGAATTCCTGTAAACGCGTAACGTAGCCTCAACAAACAGTTTGTTACAGATAATACACAGTTGGCATAACCTAATATTAGGTTTGCTTTTAATAAAATTATTACTAGTGAGGTGATTGTTTCTAAACTATAATTTAGAAATTTGAAAAGAGCGCTGGTACTTATTCTTTTCGAGGGGCCGTAAGACACTTATTTCCCCATTATCATTTTAAACACTGCTCAGTATTGGTGCAGTTTTAATAATTTCCAATAAATCATCGTGACACTTTATACCTATATCAGTACATTTGGTATCTATCATATAACCCTTCAACATTTGAGTTTTATGCAAAATACCTTTATCAGTGGTAGCAAACAAAAGCCAGACTTTTAAAAACAAATATAATTCTTATAAGACTTCAATGCGTGGCCATTTCTCTATCCACATTTTAATACACTGTTTAAAATATTCACAAGTAATATAAATTTTTTTTTCAATTCTAATTCATCGATACTATCTTTATTACCTATCAATTGGCGAAAAATATTTTTGCTTACTGAGGAAAATCTATTGCACCAATTACCTTTATACCAGTAGTACATATTACCAAAATTAATATTGCGTTTGTCGTTTTCCTACGGTTTCCCGAAACAAATAAGTACCCTTTAGACATTAACTTTACTTTTTAATACGAAGAATATCTGTTAACACATTTTATCAACATTAATTAAGCAGTATTGTCGTCTATAATATTATGGAATTTTTCTACGGTTCCTCTAAACGAATAAATACCTTTACTCAATTCGCTTTTAATTAAATATTAATATAATAATTACTTGAATTGCTTTTAATTCATTATTTACTCACATTTCGTTTTTTGTAAATAGCTTATATCCTTTATTTCAAGATGCACTTACCACCTAAACTAATTAAGCATCATTGACATTAATAATAGTTTGGCAATTTTTTACGTTTCTCCTGACGAATTAGTAACATTTTCCCATTAATTTTACTTTTCAATGCATGAAATTTTCTTTTTTCATTTCGATTACCGTTGATTTTTTTAATTATATACTTTTTTGATCCTTTATATGTTTTTGATGTTTTTAAATTTTTTGATGTTTTATATGATTTACTATAATAAAAAATAAACACGTAGTTTCAGATAAATTTTGAAAAAAATTAATAATTTAGTGACGAAGTCCTCCCATGCCTCTATGTCAGCATTTTTCATTGAATTTATCTATCATGAAAATAAATAAATATTAAGGCACGTGCAATAAACTTTTATTTTGATCAAATAGATCTAGAAGCTGAAAAAATATCACTGGTTTCATCTTAAATATTTTTCTTCTCATCTGAAATATTTGATAAAATAATAGAATCGTCTGTAGTTTAATGTAAAACAATGGCTAACGCTTATCCTAAAAGATAATTCCATTTCGTTTTTCTCTGATACCGCTCGAACGGATCGTATTAGAATATTCTAATATCATTGTAAAATTCCCTGTGTATAGAACTATTAGTATGCAAAATTTCATCTCTCCCAATCAAATGGTTCGGAAGTTAAAAAATATTTTAAAAAAGTGATCTATTAGTCTACAAATGAATGTCAGACTGAATTTTATTATCAATGTATATTCTACTAACATATTAGAAATAAATGCTTTTTTTATTTATAAACAAATTTAAAAAAATAAAATAATAAATCAACTTTTTTAAGTAAACTTAGTTTTAATATATAT
>NC_092210.1:83920442-83928185 GCF_043381705.1 Parasteatoda tepidariorum | reverse complement strand
TTTTTTTTTTTTTTTTTTTTTTTTTTTTTTTTTTTTTTTTTTTTTTTTTTTTTTTTTTTTTTTTTGCAAAAATAGTTTGATTGGCATATACAGAACGATGAATTGTTATTTAAACTGTATTAAGTAAAAATAACGCTTTACTTAATATAGAACTCATACAAAAAAGATATATAAAAAAGAAAACGTAATTTAGATAACAATCATTCCCGTTTGATAGTATTGATAGTAACAACTTATTCCTCCTTTTTTAACTTTCCAGCAATTTCACTAATTATCCTTGATTTAACGTCGAGATTTTATTGATGGACATCGTTTTTATTTGCTTAAAAGCAATTCCGGTTGAGTGCTTTTCAACCATCAATTAAATGTCGTCTGTCATCATCAAAACTGATTTTAGTAATGTAGGGCACGTTTCAGAAAATGTTTGGAAATACTAACTACAAAGCTTATAACTTTGTTTCTTTTGACATTGATTTATTAAGACAAGATGGTATAATGCCATTACAGAGTAGTTCGGAAGGTTTATTTGATAATCGTGTATTTTTTTTCTTCTTCATGGATTCGATTCTCATCTCATTAATTCCTTATTAATTACGTTTATGTTTTTACTTTATTAGGGGATGTTTGACATCTGTTTAGAATGTTTAAGCGATTTAATTGATGTTGGTCATCATTAATTTTCATGAAATATTTTTGTCTCCACAGCATAAAATACAAATATTTTTAAAGAGCATTTGCAGATGCTTTTTGTTATAAATCATTCGCCAGAATATAGTTGTTGAAGAATCTTCAGTGTTTAAAGGGAAATATATTAAACTGTAGAGGACGTACAGCTGGTAAAATGAGAATAACTTAAGTCGTTAAATAATTTAGATTCTAATGAAGGCTGAGATAGCCTGCTTGGTAGGGCACTGAACTCATGTCTAAGAGGTCGTGGGTTCGGTCCCTGCTGGCCGAACACTCCCCGAGTAAAAAATGGTGACTGATGCACGTTGAATCTGTCGAGTCTCAAAGTCCTCCAAGTTCCCATAACAAATCAATACCTCTGGGGGTACNCCACCCCCACACTGACAGCAGCCAGTGATGCTTGACTTCGGTGATCTTCTGGGAACCGTGTCTTAACGATCAGTCCACTGCGGGACAATATGGTTGTTGAAGAATTATCTTCAGTGTTTAAAGGGAAGTATATTAAACTGTAGAGGACGTACAGCTGGTAAAATGAGAATAACTTAAGTTGTTAAATAATTTAGATTCTAATGAAGGCTGGGATAGCCTGCTTGGTAGGGCACTGAACTCATGTCTAAGAGGTCGTGGGTTCGATCCCTGCTGGCCGAAGACTCCCCGAGTAGTAAATGGTGACTGATGCGCGTTAAATCTGTCCTCCAAATTCCCATAACAAATCAATACCTCTGGGAGTTCTGATTTGGAGATTGATCGTTCTCTGATTCAGGTCAAAATTGCGATCTGTGGATGAATGAATGGATGTATGAATGGGTCCGCCCTATAAACGGGTATGACGTATGGGTGGGGCAGCATTCGAATTCTTAGCCATGAATGGTGCCACTGGAAAACAAGAGCAATCGCACCCCTTCTGCTTTAATGGCATACGTCAATAACAACAGATTCTAATGAGTGATCGAAATTCACGAACTAAGATATATTTAAATTTACATTTCAAATCAGTTAATTTCTTAGTACAGGTGATAATTTAAACAAAACCTGACATAGCGCATTTTATCACAACGAACATACAATTTATTCAACGATTTCTGATTTCTTACCCACAAAATAGGACTCACTTCGCTTATACCGCTGGATGTCGTGATTTCGCAGAGATCATGTTAAAGCTGCCGTGTCTGGAAGTCATCGCGTATGTTGTGGGGCGTAAGACGTCCAAATCAGACTCATATCGTCTGGCTGTGAGCGAAATTCTGCTGCATTCTTATCATGAGCGTTATAAGATAGCATAAACTGGGCTAGGTGCATGGAAATTTTTGGGTGATGTTAGTAGCCTCACATACAGCAGCAACTGTGGCAGCCGTAGCAGGTTGAAAGTTTAATTGCAGCTTCTAGCAAACTGCAGAAAGAGACTGGATTCTCGTGAGAAATATTACGTGTGATTGTGTGCACCTAGATTTAGATGATGTACAGGTGCTTGCATTAGTTTCCTCTTAGAATCTCTCCACAACATATGAAGACTTCGACATGAGTAAAACACTTATATAGTACGGCAGCATCATTTTGAAGAATGTAATTTTACATAGCAAAATGCAAAATTTTGATCGAAGTCGGTGGTCAAATAGTTTCTGAGAAACCGAATTTAAAAAATCAGATACTTCAAATTCTATTTTTCAGGAACTTTTCGACTGATTTCGCTCAATAATTGCATATTGCAATGTAAAACAACACTTAATAAAATGATGTAAAAAAGTGTATACCTTACAATTCAAAATTTTTTCCGATTAATATTAATTCAAATAATCAAAAATAATAAATGTTTACTGAAAGTTATTTTTTACATGCAAGTATCTTTGCAGAAATTAATTTTATAATTACGGGCAAAGATGTTTCAATTCACTTTAAAATTTCTCGAGATATGTCGAAATAAGCAAAAAGTAAAATTAACATTTGGAGTTCAAACTTTGGACCGTTCTCTTGACCAAATTAATGGGGCCACATTTAGTATATTACTGCTACCGCCTATATTTTGGAGGTATGTAAGCAAGAGTCCTAGAACATGAAGATCTGATCATGAGATCAAAAGTTATTTAGTGTGGTCCGTTTATTTTTTACGCACTACAGATATTTTAGGTAACTATGGTTCATAAAAATATGTTTTTTTCTAGACTTGTTATACTTTGTTTTACGTTAATTAAGTTTTAAAAAAATAATAAAATTATTAATTTTTTTTATGCAAGTATAGCATAGTATAGCAAGTATAGCTTCTTTTTAGTAATATTTTGCAAAAACGTAAAGTACGAGTGGTGATTTTGCATAGCTGTAAATTTACTAAAACAACATAATATAAGATCCACTATGTATTACGCTGTTTTAGTAAATTTACAGCTATGCAGAAAGTTTATTTGTATAACACTGAGTTTCACAAATAAACATCAAAAACTTTTAATTTCAAATGTTAGCGACTGAAGCAATTTATTTTTAAATATTCAACTTCTATCGTAAAAATTTCATGCGTTCATTTTTCACGAAAAAAAGGCAGCAAAATATTTTTTTTTATCATGTGTATATTTTTTACTGTATATGTGAATAAAAATATGAAAAAAAAAATCAAATATAATGAATGAATAACTATTTCTGCTTAACAAAATTGATTTCAGTTTTAAAATAATGCTAAATTTCAGCGCATTTAAAATAAATCACTTTATATTTTTAAAATATTACTTTGACGTAGAAGACATAAATCATTAATACTAAAAAGATCATAAATTTTGATATATTTTTATTCATTTTTTGTTTGTTTGTGATCTTTCTTTTTTTTTCTACGCTTAATAAAATAAGGTGTGAGTCATTATACTTCAAACTATGCTGCTTATATAACCATTATAAACTCAGATGATACAACAGAGTGCGTGAGAGTCATCTGGGAAAATTAATTTTGTCACCTTTTTTCAGTAGCATTCTCAATCTAACCAGCACTCCATACTGTTACTTAATCGTGGTGTAATTTATCATTACGTGGACATTTTTCGAGAAAAAACGCCCTAATTACTCAAGAACTTCACCTTAGTGCGTGAAAGAGATAAATTATAGTCTTTTTAGAAAAGGTCAAAAGGATTTTGTTCTCACTTTAGGATGAGGAGGTGCAGCTAGCTTTTACAATAAAGTCAGTAAAACATCGATTCCGGATTAATATAATTTAATCCAATTGCTATTCTTTTTTGCATAAATATATTATATTTACATTTATTTTCGATTTATAAACTAGATCCTTTTTTAAGATTTGTAACCACAAATTAATTAAATTTGTTTTGCTTCGAGAATTTATCTGCATCTGAAATACTTGTTCAATTAATTTTTTTTTATTAGAGACCTATCGATATGACTGTTTTTTTCGATATTAAAAAATATTTTGTCTATAATTCTCTATGGAGATAAATTTATCGCTGTTGTTATTTCTCAAAAATATGAAGAAAAATTAAAAAATTTCAATAATTTCTACCAACCAATTAGATATTGTTCTGAAAATGAAGTTTGAATCAAAAGCTTTACACTAGTTTTTATAAAATTCTTAAAATAATTATTTTGTTTTTTATTTGAAGAATTTTGATTGTTAGTGATTTTGTTTGATAGGATTAACTTTTTACAAGATGTTACTAACGCTAAGAATCGGCATTACAGGATTTTTTAATATTACTAATTTATCTATATTTTATTGTGTTAATACGAAAAAAAGGGCGAATTCCTTTTTCTCCGTAAAAGGGAGTTGACTAAGTTTTCGTGTCAAAACGAGTTTGCCTTCTTTGTCAGGGATGCATGACAAAAAAAGCAAAATGCTATTATTCTTTTGATAAAAAGCAATTTAAATTAAGAGGCTTAAAATTTTAGTGAAAATATTAAAAAAAAAACGCAAAAAGCTGGAAGTCTTACTTGAAGACTTCAATTTTTCATTCGTTACAAAGCAATATAGTTCACGACCTAGGTTTTACTTTAAAAGACAATATGAAGTACTACTGAAAAATATAATGGACACCATACTCGTTGGAGGAAAATTCTTCAAAAATAGATTTCAATCTTTCTCTTGTTGCAAAGACTATGATTTTCGCATTATAATACAGTGCAATAAAATGCAATATGAGCTGAATCATGTTTTACATGTATTTATTTTATATATGGAAAAAATATTTATTAATAATATATTAAATATATGCAGTTTAGGAAAAAATAACTACTATGAAAGCAGAGCTAAACATAAGAAAATCTGGTACAATTTTGTGTTTGAGCTCATCGCAGCAAATAAATTTCTCTGACGTAGTTTTTTAAATAAGAAATTTTATCCTAGCACAATACTATAAAACCTTATCATCATGCAAAATTTGATCATCATGCAAAATTTTCGTGATTTCAAATCATCATGTCCAACATGCAAAATTCTAAAATGTCTGCATCTCCTCAAATAATCAGTTTTCAAAAGAATACTATTTTTTATCTTCGGTGATTTTCCAACTTGCTTATTAATCCTATATACTAGTTAAAGCTCTCAATTCCCAACCTAATTTCATGTCCTTAACTTTAGAGTTTTTGAATAAACGTAATAATTCTTTTCCAGTTTTCGAAAAACGCATCAGAATATACCAAAATAAGAAAAAAATACCACCTGTAATTTCTTGAATAATTTTTTATAGTCTTTCACTTAGTTGTTTACATTAGCATTGAAATTTTGGATTAAAAATTGCTTTATTTATTGTTATTTAAAATTATTTTTATTATTTATTATTTTTAACAGTTTTATTATTCTGAAATAAAACACTAAATTATTGAAATTATGGAAAAAAGTTTCTTGCTGTAAATATTAATTAATTACATATAGATATTTACTTTTTATTTCATAATGTTGCATAATAACATGATACATAAAATTCTGATGTATGAGCGAGTATATAGGTAAATAAGGGATGAACTTTGTGCTATACATTAATGAATCTAAGCATTGAGAAAAGAGCATATAAATAGTTATATCCTATTAACGTTTCTATATTATGTCGAAACACGCAAGAGAAGAAGGAAACACAAAAATACATAATAAAATTACAAACAACGAAAAGAAAAGTGCAGGGTTGACCAATAGAGGTAGTGGAAGCAAGCTTGCATGAGATAATCATACAAATATGAGGGAGGTCAAGAATTCCAGATGTTGCTAGCAGAAGAAATTAAAAGAAAATATATTTCTAAGTATTAGGAAAGAATGTGAGTTAGATCTAGATAACTAATACTATTTTTAAAAGACTCCATTCTTCTAAATGCTTGGAAATCCATTTTCGTTTATTCTTAATATTCTGCAACATTCTGCTTTTTTTTAAAGATCTGGTTTCAACATCTGTTTCTTATTTACCTTTTCTTGTTTGATAAACTTGCTTAATCTTGTTACTCAACTACAACTTTATTATTCCTCCTTCTTTTTTTCTTTTTTTGGTCACTTAAGATCTTCTTCTCAATATCTGTATTTTTCTGTCTCATTTTGCGTTTCAAAGCAGTAGAAGGGTTTCTATTATAGGACCAAAACCCCAGTGTGTCTGTTTATATATCATTATTTACGTTCATTTGACATTGTTTCAAGGAAAAATAAAGTATTGATAAAATATGTGTAAAATTCTTTACACGGAAAAATATAAAAAAAAAGTATTTTAAATATCTTTATTGAGGCAAACACAACAAAAGTCATGGCAATTGAGAAAAGAGAAGCAAAAATACAGCATCTCATTTGAAAGAAATACAAAAGATTGCTACAAAGGATATCCCATAACAAAAAAGTAATGAGTAGAAGAAGTTTTCACAGTTTCTAGATATAAATAAGCAAAACCTTCTAATAAATAAACTTGGCTTTCATATGAAATGTTCTTTAGAAACAAAATGGCGTGAATGTCTCAACAAAGTTATATTGACCCGCTGAGAAAACTTAAGTAAACAACATGTTCAAAAGCTAAAGTTCTTCTCTGGAAACTCATTAATCTTCTCTAAATTCTCAAAGAGAAGTTGGAAAATTAATTACGGTAACATTTAGAAGCTCATTACGAAAATATTATCATGGATTGTTTGTATGAAAATAGTTTAAATAGTGTAAATATCAGAAACATCTGTTTAATCACGTTGTTTCCACTCTTACTCACTAACTCGTACCTATTTTTTTAATCAATATTTTACATCCATAAAAGGATGAATTTAATGTTTGGAATACATTTTTTAAAATAAATAATTTAAAATGAAATTTAAATTGTAATACTTTTGAACTAATATTTGCTATAACATTTGTAACTTTAATTTCAAAATTTATTTTTAAAATCAATAATAATTTCGAACTATTTCTGAAGAAAAAAATTTTTATGTTTCACTTTAAAAATAGAATTTCAAATAATACTTAATTTCAACTACACTATCATTAACTGTTTCTAAAACTTTTATACGGAAATAGTTTTGAAAGAAATAAACATTAGAAAAGAAAATATAGACTTATATTAAAAAAATAATGAACTATTTATGAAAAAAGTGACTTTATTTCAGATAATTAAATCATCCATACAAAACATCGAACTCTAATATATGATAAAAATGATAAATTAAGTAATCAGAGTAAATTTAATACTTCATAATTTTCATGTTTATCACGTAACAGTACTTTCAAAGGCGTTTTCATTTCTTTTTAAGTATTCCTCAAAAAACACCAAAAGCAGCTATTTGAGAGGTTAAATACTACAAGTGGATTAAAAAAATTGACAATAATACTTTTAATATTTCTGCAACGAAATTTTCTTAATTAAAGCCTTAGCTAATTTTAGAATTTGATACGAAGCTTTTGCAGCTTATAACGCATCAAACTAAACATGTATATAGATTATAGATGTTCATAAAGAAAGAATTTACATCTACAGAAGTTATTATTACTGCACTTTCTCTTCATACGCACTCTGTTTTGCGGATATAATCGTGTGGGCTAAAGAAAAGATTATATCTTTTTTTTCCGGTTTTTTTAATAAAATTTCACCTTTTTTTTTTTTTTTTTTTTTTAAA
>NC_092210.1:83915089-83920170 GCF_043381705.1 Parasteatoda tepidariorum | reverse complement strand
TATATATATATATAATATGTATTACAATGAAAGTATAAGTACATCATACCAAATTTCATGAGCTTGGATTTTTAAAAGATAATAAATTCAGAGAATAAATTATCTTTTACAAAAAAAAATTTACAAACGAGATAATATATTGGGAAAATAAATTTAATTTGATTTTATTCACCTTTTTTTGCCAGGCTCTGATATTTCCTACTGGTATAATAATAAAATCACTTTCATGTATTTCGCCGGTGACAAAATGATAACATTAACAAAACAGGATGTAAACAAAACGTTAACAAAATGTAAACATTTTTCGCGACTTTAAAAAAAAATGATTTTTCTGGTAGCATTATCATAAAGCAGTTTTATCTTTTGGTCTATTCATTTTAAAAGCTGATTTTTATTAAAAAAATATAAAGTTAAGCATTTTAACGATAAAATGAATTCAGATTTGTATTTCTGTAACAATCCATTCGGATTTTATAGCCAAGAATATGCATTTTTTTTTTTTAAATTTTGATAAGTATTATATTATTGAGCTGAAACTTTCCAACTGTTAGTTTTGTACCAAATTGCACCTTTTAAGAGGGTTCCTTGAAATTTTGGATGTAATTTTTTTTTTCACTTTGTCAATAAGAAACAGCTTAATCTGCCCATACAAAGCAGTTACATTATTCGATGTGAGATGAGGAAGTTCTTGCACAGATTTGAAAAATTTATAAAGTTTGATGTTCGCTGTTATTGTTGTTTTTAGTCAGCTTTGAAGAATTTATAGTATTCGAAGATATTCTTTAACATTTACTGACTTTCTATTTTACTAAAACTATATTTGATTACTATTTTAGAACATTTACTGAAATAACTAAATAAAATATGTTAGTATCAATTAATGAATGAAAAACAAAGGACTTTAATTAATTTTAAAACAAAAAACCTTGATTTACAATCTATCATATAAAATAAGTATTTCAAAATGACTACAAAACTAAAATGGTAAATTGTGTAGTTGTTAATTTTTTTCTAAAAGCGTTATTTTTTATATGTCAAAAAAATGCCTCAAGCACCAATTGCTGTAAAAATAGCAAAGGACCTTTGAATCCTATGTGAAAAATTGAAAAGCCTTGGAAGAAAACGTGACAAGATGTTTTCTTACCCATTCAAAAACATTCACTGTAAACATAAAACTATTTTCATTTTTATAAAAAAAAAAAATTTTCGGTTTCAGATCGATATTAAATACAAAAATTTAAAAACTGAAAATAAATACATATCTACGGTTGTTTGACACAGCTTTGCGAAATGGGTAAACAAAAATATATTTGTTTGATTGAATTAGTACTTACAGTTAAATAATTAACAAAGTGCGAAGCATATTTTCAAACGAAAATAACAAATCAAAGAAAAAAACACTTATTTCATTTAATCAGATCAATGTGTATAACATTTTATTTTAAGATTAAAAAATAAATGTAATATGAATAAAATAAAATTAATTAAGCTGTGCATTCCAACTCATACATCAAACTTATGCACTTTATTAAGCAAGCAAAATGCATAGTAAATATATTCTAATGACATCAAGCATACTAAGCTTGTTAGTTCTTAAATTATTAAGAAATATTTTTAATTCTAACGATATTCAATCATCTAAAAAAACAGTGATATTTAGGAAAATACAAAATTAAATTTTTGAAATTGAAGCGTTATGGATACATCAATTTTTTCAGTCAAATTTGTTCTCTGAATATTTATTATTTTGGTAACATTGTCACCATTTTAATACAAAAATAAAAACTAAATAAAATCTGAATCGTTTATCTTTCGTCAAAAATATTAATTTAACCTAAATAAAATGATTTCGAACTATGTCTTCTATGTTTCTGATGTAGATCATAATGCTTTGGTATATAAACATTTTTTTCGTTTAGTTAACGCTTTGTTTGTTGAATATAGTTAACACTAAACGTAGCAGCACTTAACCTATACCTATATCTATACCTATTTCTGCCATAGCCGGTCAAATGACCGTACTTTATGTTTCTTGATTGAATGTATGAAATATGGATGTTAGAAAAGAAGTAAACTAAAAAAAACTTTATTATATTCAAACAAAATTGTATATTGCCAATTTTTATGTACTACAAACACAAAGAATATGAATTTTTAATTCATTGCTCAATGAATTTTTTACATATACAGGGTGTTTCCATTGTACATTTTAAGCAAACATATTTCTTCTAATTATTATTATTATTTTTATAATTCCTATAATTATAAGAATATATAAGAATTAAAATTCTTATAATTATTCTTATGATATTAATTATAAGAACTTGCGCTGTCTTGATTGTTTCGACATTTTTCTGGGTAAAAACTAATGGTTAGTTAGAACTGATGTGAAGCTACCGAGATAAAATATAAATTATATTAATTATAATATAATAATTAATATAATAATTAATACAATTTATATTTATATAAAAACAAATTACGTGAAATATATTTTTGACATTTGAATTCACAGTTCTGATTAAACTAACTACGCAACAGTCTTTAAAAAATTGTGCAACTAATCGAATGCGATGCGTTGAATACGCATTATATCGTAATTTCTGATCCGATAACCTTACAAAGCAATAAATTGTTCTCCCGGTCATATGATCGGTTGTGGTATAAATAGGTATACGACAAGTATTATTCGAAACAAAAAATATACAAAAAATAATAATAATGGAATATTAACTGTATATAATTGTTAGAAAAATCCATGAAGTCAAATGTGCAAAGACGATAAGATGATAAGCGCATTTTCGATGCAAAAGCTCGTAAACGGTCATTTGACCGGTTATGGTGTGTTTAGTGTTAAGCTGTAAATTTTAAAATTTAGGTATAAATTAGTTAGAAATATTATTAGAAATTAAATTAGGAACGAATTAAAAATGTGTTGTTCCAATGTGTTTTAATAATATATTAATAGTCCTCCCTCAGGTTTACGTTCAGAGTATTTTTTATATGAATGTTAGGATTTAAAAGGAGGAAAACAGTAATTACAGTAATAAAAAATAAAATTTGAAATAAAGTAAAATTTTCTAATTTTCAACTCATTTACTTATTTTTAAAAAAATAAGTAAACAATTTTAAAAACAAATAAAATACATTAAATGAAGAAAAAAAACATATCAGCCGTAGCTAACTTTGTATTTTATAAAATATGAAGTAAAATACCGTCAATCAATATATTAGTAAGATAAAGAATATTATCTAGTTTAATTTGCGATATAAACATTAAAAACTATATTTTATCCGAACTTTTTCCGGTAAAACTATTAAGTCCGCATTATTATTCAAAGTAGTAACCATAGTTAACTTTTTAAATCCGAAAGATAAATGAATACCAAATTAATATTTTCACACAAAAATAAAGATAAAAAAAAATTAAGAACTACATAATTTTCAATTAATCGAGTAAATGCTTTATCAACTTCTTTCGCATTGATTTGTTTCCGCAGTATTTGTCATACTTTGAGCTAGCTTCATAAAACTGCATCCCNATAATATGTATTACAATGTAAGTATAAGTACATATGTTCATCACACCAAATTTCATGAGTTTGGGGTTTTAAATGATAATAAATTGGGAAAATAAATTATCTTTCACAAAAAAGATTACAAAAGAGATAATATATTGGGAAAATAAATTTAATTTGATTTTTTTCACCTCTTTTTGCCAGTCTCTGATATTTCCTACTGGTATAATAATAAAATCACTTTTATATATTTTGCCTGTGACAAAATGTAAGCATTAACACAACAGGATGTAAATAAAACGTTAACAAAATGTAAACATTTCTGGAGACTTAAAAATGATTTTATTGGTGGCATTATCATAAAACAGTTTTATCTTTTGGTCTATTCATTTTAAAAGCTGATTTTTATTAAAAAAGAAAAAGTTAAGCATTTTAACGATAAAATGAATTCAGATTTGTATTTCTGTAACCATTCATTCGGAGTTTATAGCCAAGAATATGCATTTTGTTTTAAAATTTTGATGCTTGAGGACGGGATCTAAGTATTATATTATTGAGCTGAAACTTTCTAACTGTTAGTTTTGTACCAAATTACACCTTTTAAGAGGGTTCCTTGAAATTTTGAATGTAATTTTTTTTTTACTTAGTCAATAAAAAACAGCCTAATCTGCCCATACAAAGCAGTTACATTATTCGAAGTGAGATGAGTAAGTTCTTGCACATATTCGAAAAATTTATAAACTCTGATGTTCGTTGTAATTGTTGTTTTTAGTCAGCTTTGAAGAGTTTATAATATTCGAAAATATTCTTAAACATTTACTGACTTTCTATTTTACTATTACTATATTTGATTACTATTTTAGAATATTTACTGAAATCATCAAATAAAATAAGTTAGTATCAATTAATAAATGAAAAACAAAGCATTGTAATTAATTTTAAAACAAAAAACCTTTATTTACAATCTATCATATAAAATAAGTATTTAAAAAAAACAACAAAACTAAAATGATAAATTGAGTAGTTGTTAATATTTTTCCAAAAGCGTTATTTTTTATACTTCAAAAAATGCCTCAAGTACCGATTGCTGTAAAAAAGCAAACGACTTTTGAATCCTATGTGAAAAATTGAAAAGCCTTGGAAGAAAACGTGACAAGATGTTTACTTACCCATTCAAAAACATTCACTGTAAACACAAAACTATTTTTATTTTTATAAAGTTTTTCTTCTGTTTCAGATCGATATTAAATACAAAAATTTAAAAACTGAAAATAAATACATATCTACGGTTGTTTGACACAGCTGTGCGAAATGGGTAAACAAAAATTTATTTGTTTGATTGGATTAGTACTTACAGTTAAATAATTAACAAAGTGCAAAGCACATTTTCAAACGAAAATATGTGTATATGTGTATAATGTGTATATAGAGAATATGGGCCTTGTCTGCAAATGAAAAGTGATAACTCTTTTCATTTTGAATCAATAAGTGTTTTTTTTATTAAGAATCCGAAGACGCACTCTTTATATATATATATATATATATATATATATATATCTGGGA
>NC_092210.1:83908615-83914894 GCF_043381705.1 Parasteatoda tepidariorum | reverse complement strand
ATATATATCATCCTGATTCGCATTGTAGTATTTTTCAAGCGAATTTTAAGATTAAAAAATAAACGAAATAGGAATAAAATAAAATTAATTAATTTATGCATTCCAACTCATGCATCAAACTTATGCACTTTATTAAGCAAGTGAAATGCATAGTAAATATACTTTAATGACATTAAGCATACTAAGCTTGTTAGTTCTTAAATTATTAAGAAATATTTTTAATTCTAACGATATTCAGTGATCTAAAAAAAACAGTGGTATTTAGAAAAAAAAAAAGAAAAAGAAAAAATTAAATTTTCGAAATTGAAGCTCATGGATACATAAATTTTTTTAAGTCAAATTTGTTCTCTGAATATTTATTATTTTGGTTAATTGTCACCATTTTAGTACAAAAATAAAGACTAAATAAAATCTGAATCATTTATCTTTCGTCAAAAATATTAATTTCATCTGAATAAAATGATTTCGAACGATGTCTTCTATGTTTCTGATGTAGATCATATTGCTTTGAAATATAAACATTTTTTTCGTTTAGTAGACGCTTTGTTTGGTAAATATAGTTAACACTAATCGTAGCAGCACTTAATCTATACCTATATCTATACCTATTTCTACCATAGCCGGTCAAATGACCGGACTTTATGCTTCTTGATTGAATGTATGAAATATGGATGTTAGGAAAAAATTAAACTAAAAAAAAACTTTATTATATTCAAACAAAATTGTACATTGCCAATTTTTATGTATTACAAAGACAAGGAATAAGAATTTTTAATTCATTGCTCAATGAATTTTTTACTTATACAGGGTGCTTCCATTGTACATTTTAATTAAACATATTTCTTCTAATTATTTTTATTTTCATAATTCTTATAATTATAAGAATATATAAGAATTAAAATTCTTATAATTATTCTCATAATATTAATTATAAGAACTTGTGATGTTTTGATTGACATTTTTGGGGTAAAAACTAATATTAGTTAGAACTGATGTAAAGCTACCGAGAGAAAATATAAATTATATTAATTATAATTTAATAATTAATATAATTTATACTTATATAAAAATAAATCATATGAAATATTTTCTTAATATTTGAATTCACACTCATTCTGATTAAACTAACTACGCAGCAGTCTTTAAAAATTTGTGCAACTAATCGAATGCGATACATTGAATACGCATTATATCGTAATTTCTGATCCGATAACCTTATAAAGCAATAAATTGTTCTCCCGGTCATATGAGCGGCTGTGGTAGATATAGGTTTACGACAAGTATTATTCGAAACAAAAAATATACAAAAAATAATAATAATAGAATATTAACTGTATATAATTGTTAGAAAAATCCATGAAGTCAAATGTGCAAAGACGATAAGATGACAAGCGCATTTTCGATGCAAATGTTCGTAAACGGTCATTTGACGGTTATGGTGTGTTTAGTGTTAAGTTGTAAGTCTTAAAATTTAGGTATAAATTGGTAAAATATATTATTAGAAATTAAATTAGGAACGAATTAAAAATTTGTTGTGCCAATGTGTTTTAATAATATATTAATAGTCCTCCCTCAGGTTTACTGTCAGAGTATTTCTCACATGAATGTTAGGATTTAAAAGTAGTAATTACAGTAATAAAAAATAAAATTTGAAAAAAAGTTAAATTTTCTAATTTTCAACTCATTTACTTATTTTTAAAAAAATAAGTAAACAATTTTAAAAACAAATAAAATATATTAAATTAAAAAAAAAACATATCAGCCGTAGCTAACTTTGTATTTTATAAAACATGGAGTTAAATACCTTCGATCAATATATTAGTAAGATAAAGAATATCATCTAGTTTAATTTGAGATATAAACATTAAAGACTATATTTAATCCGAACTTTTTCCTGTAAAAGTATTAAGTCCATATTATAATTCAAACCAGTAACCATAGTTAGCTTTTTAAATCCGAAAGATAAATGAATACCAAATTGATACTTTCAGGCAAAAATAAAGATTAAAAAAAAAATAAAAAACAACATAATTTTCAATTAATCGTGTAAATGCTTTATTAACTTCTCTTCGCATTGATTTGTTTCCGCAGTATTTGTCATACTTTGAGCCAGCTTCATAAAACTGCATCCCTATTATAAGAGAAACTCTCTAAAGATAAAGTTGACGATCAAATTTTTGATTTTTTTTTCAACAAAAAATTTTCTAATTTTCAACTTATTTGCTAATTTTCAAAAAAACGAAAAAACAATTTAAAAACAAATAGAATATATTAAAGGAAGCCGTAGCTAACTTTATATTTTATAAAATGTGGAGTAAAATACATTCAATCAATATATTAGTAAGATAACGAATATTATCTAGTTTAATTTGCGATATAAGCATTAAAGACTATATTTTAGCCGAACTTTTTTCCGTAAAAATATTAAGTCCACTTTATAATTCAAACTAGTAACCATAGTTGACTTTTTAAATCCGAAACATACCAAAAATAAAGATAAAAGAAAAAAAAAATTAAAAACTACATAATTTTCAATTAATCGAGTAAATGCTTTATCAACTTCTCTTTGCATTGATTTGTTTCCGCAGTATTTGTCATACTTTGAGCCAGCTTCATAAAACTGCATCCCTATTATAAGAGAAACTCTCTAAAGATAAAGTTGACGATCAAAGTTTTGATTCTTTTCACCAAAAATTTTTTTAATTTTTAACTCATTTGCTAATTTTTAAAATAAATAAATAAACAGTTTTAAAAACAAATAAAATATATTAAAGGAAGCCGTAGGTAACTTAATATTTTATAAAATATGGAGTAAAATACCTTCAATCAATATATTAGTAAGATAAATAGTATTATCTAGTTTAATTTGTGATATAAACATAAAAGACTATATTTTATCCGAACTTTTTTCCGTAAAAATATTGAGCCCACATTATAATTCAAACTATTAACCATCGTTAACTTTTTAAATCCGAAAGATAAGTGAATACCAAAAATAAAGATTAAAAACAAAATAAGAACTACATAATTTTCAATTAATCGAGTAAATGCTTTATCAACTTCTCTTCGCATTGATTTGTTTCCGCAGTATTTGTCATACTTTGAGCCAGCTTCATAAAACTGCATCCCTATTATAAGAGAAACTCTCTAAAGATAAAGTTGACGATCAAAGTTTCGATTCTTTTCCTTTCCAGTAGGGCGCCAGACTTACCGACTCCATTTGGCGGAGACGGCTCCTCTTTTCAAGACATCGGGAAAAGATACCTTGTTTCAAAAACGACCCTACCGTCTCTTACAATGAGACCGGTGGAAAATCAATTTGTTTTAATAATAATATTTTATTCTTTTATGTTCAAGAGGGGAATGGCGTTGTACATATTTCACAAGAAAGCTCAAAACTGGAATTTATTACTAAAGTTTGTACATTAGTCAAAGTGGAAAGTTGGTGTGAATAAAAATAAAAGGAATTTGTTGAATTTAAGAGTGGTTAGAAATTATAATTTCTCCCTTCTCGAATGAAACAGTCGCACAAGTAAAGCTATTTTATAGCATTTAATCCAACTTATTTCAGGAATTTTTATATTGATCGAATTTTGTTTGGGAAAGTGATTAAAAAAATGCCGTGTTAATTGTTTGAAGCAATTATGGAATATACATTTGAGATTATGTAGCAAGAAAATTTTAAGAATTATTAGAAAATGATAGTGACATAATTTTAATAACGGAGTAAGATATTTTGTCACGAGATTTTATACGATTAATGTGTTATTCATAGCTCTTAGAGGTACTTTAAAAAGTTTAAATTTACTGAAAATATCTGGAATGTATTTTTTTCCTTTTGAAGTACAAAAACTTTGTGTTTTTTTAAAGTAAAAACCTTTAAATTTCCCGAACATACTCTCCATGTATCCACAAAATTGTTTCTATGACATAGTGTTTAAAATAAGATATATTGTTGAAATATATATGTTTCTTTCTCCTTTTTCAAATAAATCTTTATAAGCTGGTGAAAAAATTAAAAAGTAGAATCTATAAATTTTGAACCCTGCACAGGTAACAAAAGAAATAAAACAACATACGAAGTACATTTAGTACCTTAAAACTACATATTTTATGTTTCGTTAATATATTGCAATTTCGATTTTGTCAGTTGGATTTTATATTGATTTTCTAATGTCTTTTTGCATTGCTTAAGTAGTCTAGTAGATTCAGTTGACATAGTATAATAAATAGTTGGCATCACCATTTTTCTATGCCAATTTACTTAAAATCCACTAAATCCTTTTTTTCTAAATAATTATGATACTGCAAGAAATAAAAAATAAATAATTTTAATTTTGGTCGCAGAAAAATTAAACTTTAAACTTGTGAAGTGTAATTATATTTCTTGGAACTTTCATTTGTTTCCTTTTTTACTAAGCTGTTAAAAAGATACATATTATGCACTTTTTTAAAATCATTTAGTTTCAAAATTTCGTTGAGTTTATTTTATTTTATTTCATAACCGTCATTGAGCAGTGGACCCAATTTTGGGTTTAAGACTATGTATGTTCAACTCCGTAGTCTTGTAATTCTTAACCCTATCCAGAAGACAAGGGAACTCCAGAATCTAGTATTGGAAGAAATTTGCCTTCCTGGAGGACTTCTTGATGCAACTAACCAGCATTTGCGTTACATGGAGAGGAAAACTCCCACTGAACTCTTACCCATGATCCGTCTACGTCAGAGGATATTTTACGTCAGCACTGTGGTTGGTGCAAGCCGGGTGCGGAATTCGAATCGATGATCTATCGTTGGGATCGAACCCGGGCCATCCAATCGGGAAGTGAGTGCTCTATCCCCTGAGCCATGTTGAGTTTATTTGTTGCTTCTCGCGTCATCTTTCTGCGTATAAGTTACAATTCTTTTCGTTCAATTCAGCTTTGTATATCAAACACTTCAAATGCTGCAAAAAGAAAAACTCATACACTGCTAATAAATGAGTATTAAAAGCTTTACAGAATAAGAAACTTTATGCTCTATCTCTCAAACCATAATTTACATTCTTGGAAGTTTATTCTGAAACAATTATTTAGTTGAAAACTAAATGAGATACGTAATCGTAAAAGAAATATTCGGAGCAATGAAGAACCCATTTTTATTTCATGCATTTCTTATATGTGTTTACCGGTTTTTTTAGAATTCATTTATGGAACATCCAAACATTATTTTACTTAAGAATTTCAAAAAACAGTGCAAAGTAAAAAAAAAAATATATTTCAACATTTTGTTTAATATTTCTTATCATTTTTTATAGAATTGAATTATTAGAATCTTTATGACAAATTCAATATGCAAAAAGTTTCATTTCGAAAACTAACCTCTGTCTGATTGCTTCCTTTTAAATCAGCTTTTTTTAAATTTAAAAGTATATCGAGATAGCATTAAATGCCATTAAATAACTTATTTTAAATCCATAGCAGATCCTATCGTTTAAATTATTTCATGTGTCAGTGAAGCAAATAAGTCTGACATGCTGATGTTTCTTACTTTTTTCTTTAAGAAAAATGTCATAGCTCATTTTAAAAAATATTTAAAATAAGGCATATGGAAGAAGAAGCTATCGGAATATTTTATGAGGGTTTTTATTGCTCCTAACTGGATCTAATTTGGGATCTTAGAGCTCGGAAATGTTTCATTTTAAGTCGTTTAGTCTCAAAAGAATTTTTCCGTCTCAGCAAAAAAAAAAAGATGAAAAAAATCTTTCAAATAAAATGAGAAAGTACTTTTCTTTTGAAGCAATAAAAAATTTCATCCGAATTTCCATTCTTTATCGAAATATTTTAGATATTTTCATTTAGAAAGTTTGTTGCGCTTACATTTTTTCTTCTATTAAAAAAGCTTTATTTTAATGAAAATTTTTAGAAATTGTATAAAATGAATCAAACTTTATGACTTACTTAATTATTTTTTGAAATCCTTTAAAAATAATTTCTAAACTGTTACGTTTTTCTTCTTAAAAATCTGAAATATATTCTTAAAATTCATTTCAAATTATATTAAAAATAGTAGAGAAGAAATAAATGAAATTTTATATTCAGATTTTGTATCATGGTTCGTGTTAGAATATCAGTTTTTAAGAAAATAAATGTGCAAAAAATTAGATAAAAGAATAAGTAACATCAGAATTTACTTTTGTAATCATGTAATAATTTGTTGTATAGAATATTATGCAAATTCAATATATCTTTTTCTATTTAAATATCGTTTTAGACTCGTTGTTAAAATTAAATAACTATA
>NC_092210.1:83875889-83908595 GCF_043381705.1 Parasteatoda tepidariorum | reverse complement strand
AACAAGACACTTCGTTTGATGCTTTTACTTGTTGCTAGAAATCAGGTTCGCAGAAAATGCTGTTTACTAGTTAAATTTAGTAGGAATAACACGATCTGTGACGTAGGCTATAGTATATCCAATTAAATTCTGAATAAAAAATTCACCATAAATATTAAAACTATTTGATGAAATTTGCAATTAGATACTTTGATGCTATAAAGGTTTCTTAAATGGTTATAAATTATTACATACTTTATAGATAAGATATTACGCAAGCTTTATAATCTGAAAATATTTTTAAGTAAACTAAATGTATCTGCAACTTTTTAAAATTTATGTCCCAAATTATACAGAGTGTACTAAATCTCTCTCAAAAGGTAATTCTAAATGTTAAAATACATCTTTAAATTTAAAACCCAGATAATTTTATAGATTTAACCGCATACTTTATACAGTTCTGCATGTAATAGCATTCACCATGGTTTTTTTACAAGCGCATTGTTTTGTCGAATTTGTTTATCACTGTCTTGCATAAACTTGCTTGATGTTCATAGAAACAATACTTAAATTCTTCTTTCAAAGTTTTGTTTATGTAGTCTTTGGTATGAATTTTATTTTAATAAAAAGAGGTTTTAGGGTGTTGAATTGCATTGCGTTGAATTGTTTTACCAAAAAAGGAATTTATGCAAACAAAGAATAACTCATTAATGTTCAAAATATTAACTAATAATGAAGAAATTATTTTTCTTTTTGCTAGCAGAAACGGGGCTAAATACAAAACAAACGAGAACTGTTGGGCACTCTTTAAATATTTCTTTATATACGTGTATTACTTAAAATATAGCTTAAAATTGGTGTGGAATATGGAAGGACAAGGGAGGAAAAGAGTAAAATTGCACTATATTTAAAGTTGTTATGCATTAGTATTAAAGCATTTGAAGTGCTTAGAACTAATTTGAATCAGGCCTAAATGTTTACAAAATATGTTTGTTGAGGTTTAATATTAACCAATTGTTGAGGTTTAATATTAACTAACATCACTCTCAAATTAAGAAGTTCAATTTTAAGCCACAACGTCAGCACCTTGAACCACTATAGGTGAAATTTTGGTTCAACTCCAGTAAGGTGTAATATTGAACCACAAAATTGTTCAAAATGAACCATAATATTGTGTAATGAAGTTTAAAAACTGAGATTATCGTATTGAAAGAAACCTAAACAATATCATAGTTACGATAATATATGTGTTTTATATTTTCTAATAGTATAAGATTCAAATAGTTTTTTTTTATTTCAAAACACCTCAAATTAACATTATATAGTTGTTGTTGTTGTTTCTAATGCTACCCACCACACTAGCAAGTCTGCTTGGTGAAACCGAGAAAATTTAAGTCAGAGGGTGCGTTTCATGTTTATCAGTGGAACCATCTATGGCCAAGAATTCGTCTTCAGCCACTCACACATCACACCCGTTTATAGGGCGGACCCATTCATACATCCATTCATTCAGCCCCAGATCGTAATTTTTGACCTGGACCAGAGAACGATCGATCTCCAATCCAGTACCACCAGAGGTATTGACTTGTTATAGGAACATGGAGGACTTTGCGACTCGACAGATTTAGCGTGCATCAGTAACCATTTACTTCCAGCGGGGTTCGAACCCACGAACTCTCGGACATGGGCCCAGTGCCCTACCAAACAGGCTATCCCAGCCTTAACATTATATAATAAATATAATTATCGAAGTAAACCTAAATGTATCTGCAACTCCTTCAAATTTTTCGTCTAATTTTAATGCGCTCTTTTTAATATAACACTACTAGCGAAATAAAACTAGTGATATCCATTCCTTTTTAAATTAAGTTTTGAAAAACAGAATTTAATAATGTCTATAAGTATAAATTTGGATGCTTGAAAATAATCTACTGACATTTTATAACAACTAACATTCATAAAACAATATATTTCTCATTATTAATACACGCATAACGCAGATTACAAAAAAAAATATTTTGCAAGAAAGTATCGAATTCGGGAATTTTCAGTTAAATTTAGTTAAATGACAAACAAAACATGCTTTACTTCGTAAGACGGTATATATTCACGACACGCATGTGTGGGATTCCTTCTTCCAGAAAATTAGCTCTCTCAAAAGGTGACGGAGAATGAAACTTGTTGTCTGAAGTTAAATTGCCAGGCAAAATCGTTGAGCCACGTAAGGAATTTAATTATGATAAATTTAAAGTTATGCTGCAAGAAGTGCTTTCCCAGAAGGGGCGCTGTAAACTTCGAGTAACTTCGACCGCGTACTTAAAGAAAGGGGTTGATGGATGTAGTGTAAGAACATATTAGTTTCTAAAGAAAATTTAATCTGATGATTTTGCTAAATTGGTAGTAAATACTTGAAATTTGTTTGATATACAGTTACAACTATACAGTTACAACTATGCGATGTATGTTAAATTTTTCAGCGTTGCCTTATTTTAACAATCTTTTGTGAAGCATGAAACAAAAGCAAGGATAAGAAGAAAATGTATTTTGAGAAATAAGGAGCTTAGTTTTCCAAAAGTACGCAAAATTGAATAATGATTTATATTGTCTCTTGATTTACATTTTGGATAAAAATTATGGTTTCACTGAGAAGAAAAATGTATTTTCAGAGCAACCCGAATATGGTTAAATGTATCGTGTGTCTGGATATAATGGGCACGATATTTTATACCGAAATGCATTGGTAATGATTTTGGTGAAATTTACAACAAAATATAGTTTTATAATTAGTGATAAAATTTTGTAAATGCTGTAAAATTTGGCAGTTTTATGATGATACCTTAGGGCATGGTATAAAAACAATTTTTTCGATTAAATCAACTTTCAAGCTTCGCATTTTTTACTAAATGTGTTGTATTAAACTATTACAAAAACAGAATTTGAAGTTTCCCGTTACCACATAAGTGGTTTAAATACCATATATTTTTGTTTTATTATACAGAATTTTTTCCAGAAAGTTCATTACCATAAAGTAAGGTAATTGTACTAGAGTTTTTTTTTCTCTCCGATTGACTTTAAATTTCGAAATTAATTTTAAAACTATTCTTATTATATTCATTTAATTAATTAAGAAATTTGCTCTATGATTAGCATACCTAATATTCTGTTTTAAGGGAATGTAATAAATGAACCTTGTATATATGATTACAAAAATTTTAATAAGTTTTTTTCTTCTTAATTATAAAATGATAACTGATCTTCTTAATTATAAATGATGATTAGAAAAATTTATCACTATTAAAAAAATTCGTAATAAATTTAATAATTTCTTACAAAGTTGATGGAGTTATTGTACTAAAGAGGGAAAATGAATTTTGCACTCTGACTGAAGATTCTTATGCATAAAACTAAAATAAAGTAAATAAACGGAATAAAATGAAATAAAAAATAAGAAACCAGGACTTGAATCTAGACTCGTCATTTTTTAATATAGACATAACTATAGAAATAAAAATTTTATATGTTAATAAAATTACGTGCAAAGCATTATATCACTGCTGTAATCGTATTTAATTAAATTTTTATAATTAATTTTTTGCACACAAAAAATAATTTATTAATTTATAAGTAAATATTTATCCGCATCAATTTAAAACGAATGCTAAAAATTATTTCAATTATTGACGTTGGAAAATGCAATTTAAAAATTTGTTTTCACAGTCAGCGTGTTTAAAATTATTAAAATAAAATGTTTAGATTTTAAAATGAAGACATGGATTTATATTTTCTGATTAAATTTGGAACGATTAAAAAAACACGAATCATTCATTAAAATGAATAGTAGGCATATGGAATTAAGTAAACTATGAATATTTAATTCGATCAACACGAAAGAAGTTCCATTAATTTTGCTTTAATTGATAAAAATAGTGAATAAATATTTCATACATGATATTTTGCATTAATAGATAAAAATAATTGAACATAAAAATAGAGAAAGTAAAAAATAATTATTTTTTTCAAATGTTAAATCAATATCTTGATTTCGTATTTATAAATTTTCTCTCTTGAACAGAGAGTGAAGATAGTTTATTCAATGTATAAAAACGAGGAAAAAAATTACTTTGACAGTTGGTCAAATTGCTGTATGTGATTTTATTTTACTTTTTAACCGTCTTTAAACAGCTATCCAATTTTAGCTTACGGCTACAACTGTTTAACTCCGTAGCTTTGTAATTTTGAACCTAATCCAGAAGACAAGAGAACTTCCAGATCGAGTAACGGGAGAAATTTACTTTCGTGGAGAACTTTTTGATGGAACAATCTCGAATTTGAGTTATATGAAGACGAAAACTACGAAAAATTCCCATGGTTAGCCATACGGCAAACGTATTTAACCAATGATCCGTCTACCACTATGGATACTTTACGTTAGCACTGTGGTTGGTGTGAGTTGGGTGCGGAATGCGTATCGACCAGAAATCCCTGGGATTCGAACACAGTTCACCTCATTATAAAGCGAACGCTCTATCCCCTGATCCCCCATGACTCGCCATATGTGATTTAATTTAACTTATTCATTTTTTTCCTTGTTTGAAAAAAATGAATAATTAAATTAAAAGAAAGAATAAAAGAAATTGAATTAGTTCCCAAAACAAACGCACCAATTTTTTCCAACATCTCCAGAACTGTCCTCATTTTTACACTCCCTAACCAATTTTTCAGTCAAAGGAGATAACCGAGAAACTGAGAGCAAAAAAACTACTCAACTACTGTAAAGAGAAAAAAAATTTAAAAAGTAAAACATACTGTTATTGAGGGGATTTTAATCACTAAATAGAAAGAGGGGGAAAAAATTAGGAAATTAAGTTAGTTGCACATAGAAAAAGTCAATTTAACTCTTGTACTTTGAAAATAAACCCCGAAACTGTGGGTTAGTTCCATCAAAACGTCATCCACGAAAGCTAGTTTATTCTAATGCTTGCACCAGAAGTACTTGACTTTTAAATTGGGATCAAAATTAGAAGGCTACGGAGATAGTCGTTAACTCATATTTTGTCTGTTGCTCAACGCCTGTTATAAAGAAAAATGAGAATTCATAATAAATTTTTGGCTGACTTATAAAAACTATTTTAGAATATTACTATTTACTCGTGTATCTTCTTCGAACAAATGTGCGAATATTTTTTTTAAAATTTATTTAAAACATCATCTCTTTTTACAGATTTATGCTCGGCGATAACTTCTTAAAATTGTTTAGTTTCAGATAAACGTGATGCCATGAAAAATAATTGTTTCTACAAATCCAATCACAAATATCGTTTTTCCTTCTTTCTTTTTTTTCGCGGTGTACCTTCCGTGAAACATCTCTTTCTCTTGAATGAAGGGTAAAAATAATTCAACACGATCCTCGAAACAACAACATCACTAACATCAACAGCAGTGACGAGAATGCACACAACAACCGTCATTTTTCACGCTCCCTCACCGAGCCTTCAACCGAAAGAGACAAGAGAGAAATAGGGAGCAAGAAGACCACCCGACTGCAATAAAGAGAAAATAGAAAGCAAAAAATAGACTGTTATTGACGGGACTCAAATCACCGAATAGAGAAAAGTAAAAAAAGAAGGGAAAAAAAACAAGAGAAAATGACGTATCCGATACAGAGAAGAGAAGCCAGTCAGAGGGAAAAAAAGAACTTCGGGAAATGAGAGCAATTATTAACGGGTTGAGATCGATTGCTTCGGATCAATGTTGAGCGAAGTTTATTTTTGTGCACCTTTTGGATTCTCAAGAGGTTTTGGGAATTGCATTGCTTCTGAATTATAGAGACTTTGTAAACAGAAAGGAGTTGAATAATGTAAGAGGGAAAATGTATCTAAAAAGGCTTCATTCATGGAGCATAATATCGATACAACTAGATTCATAATTTTGATAGGCTTGTTTTATTTACGCAGCTTGCGAGATGTATTTAAATGTTTAAAAGAATGAGAAATTTGTCGTTGACATGTAATGCACTTTTCTTTTAATGTTGTAACTTTAAATACACATTTAAGAAATTTTTGTGAGGTATTTAAAAATATGCATGATGCATCAATTCAAAGGAATGAATTCAATTAATTTATTTATTACTTAATTATTATTATTTAATTAATATTATTTAATTATTATTATTTAATTATTATTATTTAATTATTATTATTTAATTATTATTATTATTTAATTATTATTATTTAATTATTAATATTTAATTATTATTAAAATTTAATCGTTATTTAATTAATTCAATTATAATTCAGTTATTATTTTTACACAAGAAATAAATATATGCAATTTTTGATGTAAAAAAAATTAGGAAATGTATTATATAAATCTTGTGCAGTCTCAACACACTGATGGTCCGAAAATACAGTCTCAAAGTACTATAAATATCACTCCTCACCTGTTTATTCATTTTAGTTGCACAAGCACGTTTATGAGATCAAAAAAGTTTCAAAGCAAAAATAAAGTATTTTTAAGCAAGATACATCCTTATTTAATAAAAAAAATCAGGATAGAAAGCAATCATTAATTGTTTTGTAACTAAACATTCTGCAATTAAGACTATATATATATATATTCTGTTTTTACGTGTTATTTTTACCTATTGAGTTCTATTTTATTTGTTGTAATTTATTTGTGTAATTAATTGCTTCGAAGGAAACTCAGAGAGACTGTTCTCGTCACATAAGCATACCAACACTATAACATATGAAGAAAAAAATATTATAATTTTTAAAAATTATTGTGAAAAGCTTAAGTAGAAATAGTTTGAGGTATCGAATTTCATTAAGAATCTATTTTCAGAATTTTGCAATTAAAAAAATCTATTAAAAGGGATCCTATCATATTGATTTTTAAAGTTAGAAATATGCTCGAATTGTAGCTTATGTAGAGAGTGCTAGAAAAAACCGATTAATTTAGACAAAATTTCGACCAATCAAGAAATGGAGAATATTTTTAAAATACATTAGTTTATAAATTTTGTTAAAAAAATGCAGCGTATGATATGATTAAGACTCTGCAAGGAAATAATTTAATAGAAAAACAATTTCACTAAAATCCTTATAATATGGATTACAATTAAGATTCATTAGAAAGATTATTTAAGATTTATTAGAAAAAATTGACCAATTTCTTAGAGGTATATTTCTTACACATTGGTATTAAGCTAATAGATACTATATTTAGTGTATATGTAATGATATTAACTGTAACTAACTGAAACTTTAAAACTGTCTTTTGAACGTTATTTTTATAATATTAAATTATACTGAGTCTAATTAGTTGCTAATAATTACTTTTACATAATGAAATTTCTTTTTAATTTTCAAACAACACTTGTTTCAATGTATTCAACCAATCTTAAGATGTTTCTTTTTATAAAAATTCCGAATGTTCTGAACTTGATTTATTTATATTTTATCAATTGATTAAATTATACTCCAAGCAATTGTTTTTAATTATCATCTACCTGCAGCTATAATTATTATTTTTATTCTATTTGAATTTTCAAAAATTTCTATTTGTGAGCTATACATCATTTCTTAAACGTGTGATAAGTCTTCCAAGAATACGTGAACATTTAATTCTAAGTTCTCAAAGGACACAGTTATAGGAGAGCTTTTCAAAAGCACATTAATGCTTGAAAAATCTCTAGATTTACTTTCCCAAAGTTTATTTTGAATCAAATTAAATGAATTCAATAAAAGTTTTAGCTTATTCATCTTTTAACTTGGGCTTTCTATTTATTACAATGCGCGAGTAATTTTCCGTTGGAAAGAGATTTTATTTATTTCAATAGCGTTTTCACGCTGCTAAAAGTGTTTGATTTAAAGCTTATAAACTTCAAATCATTGTCGAAGAAAATATGCATGAAGTACAGTAAAGTTATTAGTTTTAGAAGTAATATATTTACAGTGAAGTACTATTTTGATAAAAACATCAATGATGATCTAGCAGACGTAATTTATTTTATTAGTGATGATTTTCTTAGATCTGATAAGATTTTTATGCACATCTTAATTCCAAAATGAAAATTATTTAATGGCTTTTTGGATAATATAGATATTTTATAAACTGTTTTTTTTTTGCTTCTATTTTATTAATAGAAATTCAAACAAAATTACTCAAACAAACAAAAAATGCTTGCAAATTAAAGCAGAAAAAACACTTGTTAGGGAACTATTTGAATATAAATTGACAAATTATTTTTCAGAATTTCGATCTCTGAATTTAATGATTTAAAATAAACGATGTGTTGTGCATTATTTTGAACTTATTCATTTACGTTATTTTATGCTTTAATAGATCCTTCTGCTTATTTCTAAAACCTATTATGCGTAAAAATGCGAAGTTTATTGTGAAAAATGTAAATTTTACAGCTTTTATTTAGCTTTACAAATCATCATCATCTGTTTTTAAACTAAATTCATTTTATAGCAAACTGTTCTGCTAAATTTGCTTATTTATTCTGTTTTGATTAGTTTATTTTTGTCCGTTAATAATTTAATAAATTTTTAATTGAGGGATTGTTTAATGAGTGCATTTTAAGTTGCTTTTTATTTTGAAAAATTCTTTTCTCAACTCTCTATTTT
Organism: Parasteatoda tepidariorum; assembly: GCF_043381705.1. NCBI lineage: Eukaryota > Metazoa > Arthropoda > Arachnida > Araneae > Theridiidae > Parasteatoda > Parasteatoda tepidariorum. The sequence goes on along the minus strand of NC_092210.1, from coordinate 83,899,983 downwards.
TATAATTATGTTTATAATTATAATTAAAATATCAATTAAATAGTGTAATTATCTCAAAATATAATTGCCACAATGCATAAGAAACATTTTTCTTAAATAAATTTTGATTATGATGAAAATGATATGTTATCTCTTTAACGCAAAATCAAAAAAAATAAATAAATTTAAAAAAATGTAAATAAATTCAAATCTTAAAAGAAATGCTTTAAAACAAAAAAAAATGAGCCTAAATATTCAAGAAGCTTTAAAATTTATTTCTGATGAAATATGAAATCGTCCCTTTTTATTTTTTTCACAGAAACGTTCTTTAATTCAATTAGTGGTATTAGGTCATACATTTAATGGGAAAAAGGGACAACAATTGTTGCCATGATGCCACTATCTTTAACTTCTGATGATAAAGATAAATCTTAGAAATAGCTTCACCATTTTCATCCATGACTCTTTACGAACATTTAAGACTAAAATCCGATAAAATACTGAATGCAAGTTTTTAATCTCTCTAAGAGCTATCTCCTCTATTATCCCAGTGTGGGCTGAGAGTTCGAGGAACATCGTAACTTTAATTACGAACGATAAATCAGAATTACCCTTTTCTGAGGTGGCAAATAGTGGAGAAAATTTTTTTAGTTGAAGTTTAATCAATGAGTCTGGAAACATTTTAGCGTTTTGAAAGGCGATGAATAAATGGTAAGCTATAACTCGGTAATTTAGGTAAGCTATGACGCTTTTTGCGATTAAAATTGCATGATATGTTAGTATTTAATAATTATGGAATCAGAAGTTATAGAAGTTTAGAAATAGCGAAAAATGTTTAATTTGAATGATTGTCTCACAAATTATAAAATGTGATTAGGTTCACAATTTATAGATTTTTGTCGAACGCACACAATACTGGCATTGAAAGTAATTTTAATGGTCGAAGTTTGGAGAATTAACAAACAATTTTATTGAACTAAAGGGCCAGACCATCAGTTTTAGTTTTAAAAAAATAACTTTAATTTAGTTTAATAGTTGGCTTTAAAACTATTTTCACTAAAAAAAGATTAAATGCTTCTTCATCATCATCATCATGGTTGGCCAGACAGCCCACAATGTGAGCCAATGCCTTCCTCTGAAGATTTCTCCATGGCGACCTCCGATTTATCTTTGATCTCCAATTTTTTTCATTAATTGCGAGAAAATCAGACTCCACTGAGTCAGCCCATCTCTACCGTGGCCTTCCCCGCTTTCTTTTTCCAGCGGGTCTAAAAAGCAGTATCCTTTTTATTGTGTTGTCGTCACTCATTCGAATCACGTGGGCGATCCAATTCATTCTATTTATTTTTATGTATTCAATAATATCAGGTTGCTTATAAATCGTGTACAATTCAAAGTTAAATCTCCTTCTCCAGTTATTGTTTTCATTTACACCACCAAGTATACCCAGCAAAATCTTTCTTTCAAATATTGTGATACAATTTTCCTCCAATTTTGTCACTGTCCAAGCTTCAGAAGCTTGACATACGTCAAGACTGGCCGGACAAGAGTTTTGTAGATTAAGAACTTTGTTTTGCTGGAAAGAAATCTGGATTTAATAAATCTTCTCAGCCCGCAGGCAGCCCTATTCTCCAAATAGAGTCGGTTTTCTATTTCAGGAGTAATTCTGATGTGGATGGTAATAATTGATCCTAAGTAACATATGAAGAAAAAAATATTATAATTTTTAAAAATTATTGTGAAAAGCTTAAGTAGAAATAGTTTGAGGTATCGAATTTCATTAAGNCATTGTCATCCAATACTGAACTATGTGCCAAATTTGAAGTTTGTAGCTAGTCGGGAAGTTAGTTTAAAATCGATTACAAAATTCCACCCGGACAGACATACACGAAGGCAAGTTTATATAAACGTGGTAAAAAATTTATTAAAATAGTGAAAACAATTCTATCCCTTGTTTATAAACGATACGCAAAAGCAATTTGGCGACAGAGCAGGTTTGACTTAAAAGTTTCCGCCAAGAATGCCAAGCGGTGCCGAAACCGTGAGCATTTCCGTGAGTGCGGCCGGACAAGAGTTTTGTAGATTAAGAACTTTGTTTTGCTAGAAAGAAATCTGGATTTAATAAATCTTCTCAGCCCGTAGGCAGCCCTATTCTCCAAATAGAGTCGGTTTTCTATTTCAGGAGTAATTCTGTTGTCGGTGGTAATAATTGATCCTAAGTAAGTAAAACTCCTCACTGTTTCAAATCTATAAGAATTTATTTCAAGATAGGGGTCAGGGACTCTTCATCATAAGCTAATAATGATGAAAAGCGTAGAGTTGATTTCTCTGTGGTTAAAAGCAATGAGCTTTAATAATCTTGGATTTAGTGCAATACTTAACTACAATAATTGTGCTTCTGAGGCAGTTTTTGCTTAAATTTTGTAATTATCTAAGATATTTATGAAAGGAATTGTGTTGAAGCGTTTCTTTTTCCTCTAGTCAGATTAGTTATGTGTCAAACTTATTCTGTACTTTAGTTTTTTTAAAAAAAGGATCATTTAAAAAAGGAAATCAAAAGGATTTCTGAGTTTAGAATTACGCTTTTGAAACCAATAGTGCTTATAATAATTCATGCATTTCTATTCCTTTGAGGAGTAAAATTTTTTCTTAAAAATATCCAAATAAAAATCAAGTCAATTTACAAGTTTAAGGTCAACTACTTGAAACCATTAGTGTTTACAATAGTTTACACATCTCTAATGTTTTGAGATGTAAACAGTGATAGAAGGCCAATAAAGGCATTTTCCCATTATATCTGAATTTAACAGCACTGTCACAATCTGGCTTTTTTTAAATTCAATAAAACAATGAAATGCCAAGATAGATTTAACCCAGAATTTTGAAGCTAACTCGAGATACCTAATTTTGTAATCTTTCTAAAAAAATAACTTTTTGCAGTCTAATTGCTTCTCATATGATTTACATTTCTGAGAAACATTGATGTAAATGTATAATAATGTAGTGTAAATGATTGGTTATACGCAGGCTTATTTTTGTAGACTGTTTATAATGAATTTTATTGTTTTTTTTTCAATATTATGTATTAGTTCGAACAAGATTACTACACCAACATGAAATCCAAATCTGAAAATAATTCCAATATGAACAGTTCGGGTCTCTTAAACAAATCTAGTTTGAAGTTATGTAATATTGTAATATTGCAAGCATTTCAGCTATATGCCCGAAATTCTCTACTGAATCCTTTGTATGTCGTTATTATGAAAAGACGTGCAATGTATTTTGTCATAGCAATTATCCATAGAATGAAATGTTTTTTCTTGTATTGTTTTGTCATTTTAAACATTAATCTACATTAATTATATAAGTGCATAAGCTGGTTGGTCAGTGTGTTGCGTAGACTTTTACCTTTTTCGGTAATTTTAATAAATGAAAAACGATTGTTAAAAATAATTATTATAAATGTCAATGTTTATCTGAAGATTATTTTATGAAGCGACATAGCTTAATTACTTAATAAATAAAAAAGAAAAATGCATCATTTTCAGATTTTATTTTGAATAAAATGCAACACTGCTACCATTAATACAACAAAAACGTGGTTAAACATTTTCAAACATTCTAAACCATATTATAGTCGAAATTGTTTCAAGATAAACCTTATTTTCAGTTAAAGTTTCCTATTGCATTACGCGTTATAAAGGTTTAACTTGATCAAATGTTTGCATCAATCTAACAGCTTTTTAAAGTTGAAGTATACTTATATCGTACGTATATCGTATCGTATCGTATCGTACGGAACTACCAATATTATGATTTGAAAATCTTTTTAAGAAGAAGATATAACATGCAAATAGGGGAAAAGTTCCTATTGAGAGACAATCTTGATAAAATTTAGATTCGAACATAATAATTATGATGTTTATCATCGAGTGTACTTATAACAAAATTAAGTCATTAGAAATCAGTTTAATTTGCAAAAATCAAAAGATGCTGTTTGAAAAAGAAATATTGAATCACATGTTAACACGTTAGTAATATTAATGTTTACAAAAATGTTAACAAAATAAAGGAAATATGTTCAAGGATAGGATATAGGTACATAATACATACGATAAGATAGTGCAAGTACATAATACATACGCAATGTTTCGTTATTAATCCTAAATAATAAGTAAAGAATTTAAACATTCCCTATAATTCCATTCGTTTTTTCTTCTCTTTTTCTGTTTTTTCGTTTGATTTGCCAAACAATAGCACAATATTAGTCTTCTTTCCTAACAGCTTAATTCGATTAACATTGCGATTGATTGCTTCACGCTTATTTCAAGAGGAAAAGGCTTATATTAGTATGTCTATCACCATTATCAGAAAAGGGATAAGATTTCAGAATAAATAGAATCGTTTCTAATTTTAGACATGATTTAAACCATACACATGATGGTATCACTTATCAAGTAGGATTCTTGCATAAGAAGGAATGCATATGAAACACTTCTTTATATAGTTGATTTAAGATAAATTGAAATATATTTATTTACAAATTTATGATAAAAAATATTATATAAAACATGAAAGAATACTCGATGACATTTGGATAATATTTATTTGTCAACGAAGAGCCCAAAATATCAACAAAGCAATTTGTTTAAGCATTGGTCCATACTCACCCTATAAAACATGAAAGAATACTCGATGACATTTAGATAATATTTATTTGTCAACGAAGAGCCCAAAATATCAACAAAGCAATTTGTTTAAGCATTGGTCCATACTCACCTTGTAAAACATGACAGAACACTCGATGACATTTAGATAATATTTATTTGTCAACGAAGAGCCCAAAATATCAACAAAGCAATTTGTTTAAGCATTGGTCCATACTCACCCTACACCTGATTGAACACCTATTTCTTCCCCTGTAATCTTCGCATGTTTTTGATTGAGTTAACCATCTCCATCTAACCACTTTGTTATTAATTAGAAAGCTGAAGAGCGCAATAATTTGAGAAAAGAGGAGCGGAGAAAAAGTAAAAAATAAATAATAGTTATAGAAACTCCATATTCATATAGTTCTGATTCACTTACATATAAGAGGCTGAGACCTTAATAAAACGTTAATAAGCGTTAGGCGCAGTTCCGTGTATGATTGCAGACAATTTGATAATTAAGAAAGTAAATAAAAACTGAACATGGGACTTTCTGGATTATATAAAAATATATTTTACAATTTTCTTAAGAACGATTTGGTTTCTAATTAACTATAATAGTAATATACTGACCTTACAACATCAAAAGAGACATTTTACAATAAAGAATAAGGATCATAAGATAAAAAAATATTCTTTATTACCCGTTTATGCCTCTAAGGATTAAAAAAAATATGCAATTGTAAAGGAATTTAAGATGAACGAAATAAAGCTAAAAACAAAGTTACCAATATGAAGTAAAATAAAATAAACATGCGTTAAAATTAGATATACTAATATAAGCAGTTTACAATAATTGTTAAGAAGAAAAATTTAAAGAATGTGGTTTTACCTTTATCGTATAAATCAGTTTGTAAAAAAATATAAAAAAAATTAAATTTCAGTACTGTCATCTATGAAAAAAAGCACATATAATAATAATAGGAAAATTTGAGCAACAAAATCTATAATAGGTAAAGAAGTTATTAAAAATAATTTAAAAAAATAATATTTAAAATGTAAAATAGTTAAAAAAAATCAAATTGGTAATATTTTTCGGGTTTAACATACAAACATAAACTTGGAATAAACCCATTTATTGGTTTTTCTTTACATGGGGCGACTGTTTATGAGCCAGAACCTGCATACATGAATAAAAAGCCGTTTATGGACTTTATGATTCATTTATACATTCTTTCATTACAATAAAGTCAACACGTATTAATGGCATTCATCGAGAGTCCCCGTTAATAGGTTCGAGCCCCATTCATACTTAATAATTATTGTACTGGGCAGATAAAATTTAAAATTATTAAATTAAAGCTACAATTTCGTTGTTTACTTGATTAATTAATCGATTCAGCGTAGAAGGCCATGCATCCCAACTATTATGTCAAATGACTTTAGATAAATACAAATTTACGATTCCAAAAATAGTTAATCAAGCCGTAAGTAAAAAAGTAAGTAAGTAATAAAGTTTTGAAGGCTATAATTATATTGACACTTGGTGCGCCATGGTGAGGGGGTGACTAGTGTCGGTGCTACAAATTCTCTCGGTGGTACTTGCATAATGAACGATATTTTTGTTTTGACTAAGACTCAAATTTTTGTTATTTTTTTTAGAAAAATGTTTTGTTTACATCACATTGAAAGTATCTTTAATGTGATTTGTAGTCTTTAATGCATTTCCATTATTGTTGTGCCACTATAAAGTGAAATCCTGGAATTTTTCTCGATTTCCCGGTGTTTTTCTTTTTTCTTACTCTATAACCTTGGCCAAGTTGCCAGTTACTTTTAATATAATTTAGACTTAGAATTGAATTGTACTCTTTTTCATTATAGTCTTAGTTTTCTTGATAAAAATAGGGAAAGAAAAAAATATACAAAATATACTTATGAGACATTTTTCGAAAGGGAAATAAAGATCGTTCAAATTGCTAAAGCGAATATTTAACTATACGGCAGTCAGCTGTTTTGAAGCTTCAAATGATGCTATTCGATAACACAAAGTAGCAAACATCTTTGCTTAATCGCTTGCACTAATGACTAAAACAGTTTACTTATTGCTCATTTTTTGCGTTAAGTTACATTTTATAAGTGTAATTTAAAGCAAATTTGAGTCATATTTCCTAATATTTTTTTTCCTTGCAGTTGCTTATGGGTTACTTACTTTTAAAAGTCCAACGATAAAACCCTACATACTCAGATATTTTTCTTTGTTATTAATAGAAGGAAATTAAATACTGATATATTAAATAAATGTAACAAATACAATACATTTTGTTTCAAAGGCATAGTTTTTTGTTTTAAAAAAAATCATTTTTTTGACGTTGTAATTAAATAACAATGGAAGTCGTAGTTGAACAAACGTAAAAAAGTGATTATTCCATAATGAAAAGCAAAGAAAACTGTATATGTACGCTTCTAATATTGTTGAAGCTATTAAAGTTTTGTTTTTTACTTAATATAGATTGTTTTATAAATATATATATATATATATATATGCTTAAAAAAGCTGTATTTTTTAATCAGTACGAAAGCTTGAAATAAATTCATTGTATTGTGTCCAGATCAGTNTATATATATATATATAAGAAATTGTTTTCAATATTCATTTCAAGAGATATTTTTTCACCAAGTTAACATTTTATGTTGGGTTTTTCTAACTTTGAAATACTATGTTAACATTTTTCTAAACTAGGATAGCATTAAAGACTATAGGTTACTTACAAAATAATATGAAAGTGGAAATATTTTTAATTTGGATTTAAATTTATTTTTTAAAAAAAGTTGCTGCTTGTATAATGTAGAAGCAGTTTTGTTTTTTTCTAAGTGTTCTTGAGTTTATTTTTATTCCTAATATATCAAGTTTGAGAAGAAAAAAAACCTGTATATAATTGCCTCATTAATAATTTTGATTCATACCTTGTCAAAACTTAAAATTTGAAGTACTATTAATTATATATATTCCTAAAATCTGCTTGGTTTGGAATACTAAACCTATATACAATAAATATATGTACAGTGTAACTCAATATAGTAACTTTAAAATTTAAAATGTTCTAAAAAAATCAGATTTTTGCAATTTTATTTTAAAAAAAATTTAATGGTGTAAACACAGTTTTTTTTATGAAAGCATTTTCAAACCAAATGAAATGAATAACCAAAAATGGCAATTTAGAAGAGAATGACCAGACTCTCTCTTTATACAATTATACCAAATAGATTTTTTTTTATCATAGTTGAGACATATTAAAATACTAAGTATCAATTTCTTGAAAAGAAAAATTAAGAAGACAGACTAATTTTTTATTCATTGAAACGTATTTGCCAAATAAGCGAACAAAAAGACAGCACTTTGATGAATAGTTCCAATGTGAATTAAGGATATATTGAATGATATATTTAAATATAACTTCTTGATATTTTATACTTTATATTAACATTATTCATGTATCTTCTTTGGAGTAGAAAATAATAGCATTCAGATTTAATGTGTCAATTTTAATTTTCAGAAAAAAAAGGAGATGGAATCCCAGGAGATCGAATAAAGTTAAATGAAATTATTCAAGACACGTTTGATCCCAGACGTTTCAATGGAAGTTGGATATCAGGTAAAATTAAGTTTTGTTCATGGTTAATTTATATCTAATTAAAAATCATTTAACTGCAATCTGAATAACAAAGGAAACTCGAAATCTGTAGTGAATGGTTTTAATTATTTAGCGAAGTATGCATTATTTAATCCCTATTATATTGCTTTATTAATTAAATTTGGAAATTAATTGTTATCTTTACTTAACTCTAATTGTTATTTTGATTTTTAAGGTTCATTTAGAAGAATTCTTAAATTTAGAGATTAAAAAATTTCCATTTCTTAAAATAAGTACAAAAACGTTCCATTTCAAAAAAGTCTTATTTCGAGGAAAACAATTATTGATTTTTGAATTTTGCTAATTTAAGTTGTGTTGTTTTATTTTTAGTTTGCTTGTTTAACGATGAAATTACTTGCTTCATGCAACATTAATTAATACTTGTTTCAAATTGAGTTAGTAACTCGTGTTTATTTTACAGATTTTAAAAAATTTCTGAGTCATACCGACTTACTCGGAATGAGAGGTTAGTTGAAATTGTTGGAACAGTTTTGTTAAAGCACATTTATAGATTCTACATTATTATTTTATCATTAAATTGTAGCCCAGTTGTTCACTAAATAAGGATCACCACAGTGATAGTCATATTTAGAACAAGTATTTTACAATAATCAAATTTCTGTAAGCCATATGCTGATTAGCTCCGTTCGCCTCTACTCTTAAATGCGAAATACATTTTACTATTTCATTGTTAATTATTGTTTGTTTTTAATAAAGATAGTGTAAATTTATATTTATCAGAAATCAATACAAAAATGATAAAAAAAAATCTATTTCTATTTAAAGTGAAATAAAACATAGAAAATAATGCTGTTCTTTACAAACAGAGAACAGTAGAGCGCGTCACTTGAGTAAAATGTTGAGATGAACTTTTAGTTAGAATACAAGTTTATTTCAAAAGTAATATTCCTAGCACGTAGAAGAGAATTCTAGTAAAATTACCGTTCTGAATGGTAATGACATTTCTGGTACAAAAAACTACCCATAATTCTGGTTAATAAAACTAAAATATACGGTATTTAAGCCATTCATTTGGTAATTGTTTTGATCATATGGTAATGGTTAAACAGAAATTCTGGTTTCTTATTACCACATATTTAGTAACAATTACGAAACTGAAAAGTAAATTTAACCAAATAAAAAGTTTTTATGTCATTCTGTAGAGTATCATGAAAAAAGTGATAAAGTTACAATGTTTATCACATTTCATTTATAACTATATTTTTTCGTTAATTTTACCTAAATCATTCCCAAAACACTGCTCTAAAAATTACCGATCTTTTTTGGTCTTCTTATAGAGTCAGAAATATGGTAAATTTTACAATATTCTGGCAGTTTCGATCAAACTTTTTTTCTTAGTGTGATGCAAACACACAATTATATACATATTTTCATATTATATTTTATTTTAATATTAAGTAATTTTGTGTTTTTATAATTTAATAAATACAAATTTGGTTACAGCTGCATTATGCGCTTTTCTAATTTGAGTTTATGAAGTTAATGTTTAATGTTATTTTACCGTCCATTTTTCAATATTTATTAGAAATTTGTGTTTGTGATTTTTTTCCCCAACAGAAGCAAACTTATTTAGTCCAATTCAAAAAAGTCATTTTTAATATTTAACTTCCCTTTATTGAATATTTTTTTTTGTTAATTTTTTTCTGTAAAATATTTAACAGTTTGGTTGCTGATAATGTAACGAAAAGTTTTTTTTTATCGTTTAGAAAACAATTGTATTAATATCAGATACAGAGCTCTTGTTAAATTTTAAGTGATCTTGAGAATTAGAAAGTGATCGAAAAACTCTAATGGCGATAAAATCTATTCGGTGATAAAATGCTGATACAATCTTCTTGCAGAATTCTGGAAATAATTTAATTAGTATCGTCATTTGCTATCAAGTTACGATTGACATTTTACTCTAAAAATTTAGAAAGTAAAATGAATTTTGATATACGGTATGATCTATTCAGTGATAAACTTTTGTTCGTAACAGTCAGGCAACCATTACAACTTATATCGTCAACAGAAGCATACAGCTACAATTAAAATTTGATAAATTTAGCTTATCAAAATATGGTGGAAATTTCTATTGACATTAATTTTTATTAAATAACATGGCGAGAAACTCAGCATAAAGCAAACTAGAAATAATTATACATCCAACTGTTTTCAAGTGCAGAGATAAGTTGCAATTTGATTCTTTTAGAAGGGTAAAACTTTGGTTGATAATAAATGTAAATTCTTAGTTACAGTTAGATTTTATAATTTTATCTAGACATAAAAAGAGATGAAAATTTGATTAAAGAAGATTGAAAAAAATTAATTAAAAGATTTGTTGATTCTAATATCAAAGCAAACTAATAAACGTGTAATAATTACCCCTGAAGCATCTATTTATTTTTCCGGCTCTTAGAATTACGTTCATTTCGTTTTATTGATTACTGCATATTGATATTATGTTTAGTAAAAACAAATAAAAATACATGTTTTTTTTACAGTTTTAGGGAGTTAAAAATATGTAAATCAACTCCCATAAAGTTTTCATAAATTACTTTTAAATTAAATCTTCCATATAATTTTTTTTCCAGTTTTTTAATCATAAAAAAACAAGAGATATTTTTATTTTATTTTCTTATTATAAAAAAAAACAGGAGAAAGTTTTTTTAAATTTTCTAATCAGGGAAAAAAACATTGTATTTTTATACGGAGTTCTCAGACATTCTATGAAATATTTATTTACTATTAGAAAATCGCCTTTTATTTTCAGAAAAACTTTCGAATTACTTTTGAAACAATCCAATATTTGGTATTAAATTAAAATTCTACAACATCTAATTCTAAGATTATTGTTTTTTTTCTTCTTCATATTGCAGAAAACAATTTTTTTCCTCCATGATAGAACTTTATCTAGAAGTAATTATAAAAGTTTAGTTCTTAAAATTGGGGTCTGCTAAACATTTAGTTAATCGTATTTTTTTAAACTTAAAATCAAGAAATAAAGTGTTATAAAACTTTCAAGTTTCCACTTGAATAAACAAAAGAACTATAATGCAAATTAGTTTAAAGAAAATTGATTTTCTTCTAAACTTATTTATAATAATAAAATTAGAATTTTGTAATGTGTGTGTTTCTCCAGAACCTTTTATGGAAGTGTCCAAAGGCGTTCGAGCAGTGGATTGAAGTGGAAATTCTAGCCTTCGATACTAAATATCGATTTTAATTTTAATCATATGGCTCTTTATTCATGCATGGAATAGAACTTGCCATTCATAAAAGTAAAACTGCAAACATCTCTGCTTTTTTCATATATTTTAAAGATTGCATTAGTGATGTTTGTTAATTGATAATAATCAGTCGTTTACGTGTTATTTTATATTTATTTTCTTATTCGATATGTCAGTCAAATTTATTGATCAACGTGAAAGTGGTAGCAAATTAGTATTTGTAAAACTAAGTTATTCTACCTCGAGCAAAGTGTTTATTTAGTTATAGTTTTGTTTTATAAGGACTTTTCTATAAAACTAAAGAATTTAAATTTTACATTGATTGAAATAAATAAATAATTTATGTACTGAAAATCAAAATTAATAGAAAAATAGTACTTATTCGCTTAGGAAAGATGTAAAACTTCAATGATGCCTGAATAATTTCGGTAATAGGTACTAATTGAAATAATAAAAAGCTGTACACTAAAAATCAACAAAATGTATAGAGTTATAGGTGAAAGTCATTCAAGACAAGTGTAAAGAATCACAAAATAATTAATGACGCCAATAATCCTTAACTGACATAGGTAATAAGTTCAAATCGAAACAAAAAATGCTGCATACTAGATAACATTCCAATACAGGAAAAGAGCTTATTAGTTAAAGAGGAAGGCAAAAAAAAAACAAAAAAAAAACACGATACCATATGTGTCACTAAATATGTGTACTAAATGTGTGTTCTTAATTTTGGTATAGCTACTCACTGAAATAAAAGAAAAGATCAAAATTTAAATGTTGTACTATAAAGCAAAGTTAATGATAAAACGGTTGTAATTCGTTTACGAGAAGCCTAAATATCGCCTTTCTCTTATTGTCACCAATGACGCTCATTTTATTTTGGTAATAGGCGGCTCCACTGCTATTTTTTAATTGGTGCAGTTTTAATTTGCACCAAATATGCTAATGTAGGTACAATGTCTTATATTAGTATATTTAGTTCCTATTTATAATGCATTAATGCTGTTGAGCTAGATTGAAGAGAGTATGGGAAGAGAATTTTATGACCTTCAACGGAGTTAGTATTGTATGAAATCGCTTAATTGTGCTATATTTTAACTATCGTGAGTTGGTATCGATCAAAAAGATTATGTTAAATATAACTGAATGCAGTTTAACTTTATTGATGATATGGATTGGAAAAAAACTGCTTTGTTTAACATAATAATGTTAATTACCGGGAATGACAGAAAATAATAATAAATAAAAAAATAGGAATTATTTTATCTCGATTAATTGCGATGGTAAATGTCTTCATTTCGACGAAAACGGGCATTTAGCTAGAAAAGAATAATCACGATCTAGCCAGTAAAGCCAATCAAATTTCTTTGAAAAAGACGTAATTTAATCCGTATCTGTTTTATTTTATTTTTTCAAAATAAATAGTTTCCATTTCGTCCGAATTGTACTTAAATCAATCAATTCTGGAAAGTGAAAATCGTTCATATCACTTTCCAAATATAATTGAAAACAGCATTGCAATTGAAATCTACACTCTGGAAATACTGGCGTACATATATGTGAGCATCTATACATCTTATAGTTTTAAAAAATATATAAATGTAAAAAGTGTTAACTTTTAGATAGTGTAAATATAAAATAAGTTTCAAGAAGATGATTTCTAAAAAATCAGTTTTTTATCATATAATGATTAAAAAAAAAGAAGAAAAAAAGAATCTTGTATGTTGATTGCTTAAAAAGAAATGCGAGCAAGTTGCAGATTCGAATTCAAATTTAATTACTCTCAATTCAAAATTAGGTTTTGATACTCTATGACTTGTTCAATTATACTCAATCGTGTCTTGTCAATGAAGGAAAAGATAAAATAAAAGTGATTGCCTTATTCATAAAAATCAAATTGAAGCTCAGTTTTATTGAAAAGAAGCAAATTCACTCTTAGAAATTCTAATTTAGTTCTTTATTTACCATGCCTTTTTCCTTTTCCATTTTTGGAGCAATAATTTGATTCTTGAAATCGAAAGAGTCGTGCTCTATTCTTTTCTATCAAATTCGGCTACTATTTGCTAAATTTTTACTACAAAAGAAAGACGAAATTATATAAAAATGATAAGTTTCAGGCTTATTCAATTGAAAAAAGGTAATCCAGGAACTTAGGCAATTAGGAAGGCAAAATGTTTTTAGCTTGGAAGCAATGCTTTTAAATATCATCTCCACATGTAAATGGAATGGGATTTTTAAATTACCTTTTAAAAGTTTTATAATATAAAATGCATTATTACTAATTTTTTTCTCTCAAAAGTGAGTAACGTTTGAAATCAAACTCATTCAAAATAGTGCATTATTGTTAAGACCCATCTATGTTTTCTTTTTAGACTAATAAAGTTGTTTAATGCTAGGATAAAAATGTTTAATTCAAATGTAAGGAAAATGCTATTATTATTCATGAACAATGAAATTAAAGTTTAAATTTTAAATATTAAAAACAATGTTTCAATTAAAGTTGTCTTTTGTTTCAGGTAAATAAAAATGACTGCACAACTTAATTAATAATATATTTTAAGATAACGTAGATAAATAAGATAATTTCCAGACATTGTGATTCATATAATTTGGTATTCTCAAAAAGAAAATTCATTTCAAGATAAGTAGGCATTATATAAAAATTAGTAGTTAAAAATAAGAGGAATGTAATATGCTTTAATAATTATATTTTTAATTTTTCGATGCTAAAAATGATGCTCCTTATTAGATTTTTTTTCATATTTTAGTTAATAAACTGTAAATGTTAATAAACTTTATTAAAAATATATCTGGTGTTAATATGCTTAAATCATTTTTATATGTTATGATACGTTTCCACAATACTGAGAAGTATTTGCAAAACTAAATCTTTTCTTCATAGTTAAGAAGATTATTTAAACATAAATATGCTTCATTCAAAAAATAAAAGTTTAGAAGAAAACGAACGTGCCACGCTTTAGTAATTCTTGCTTAAATGAATGGAATTCTAGTTTGCATTTTAAAGTATTAGAAATGATTGTTTTAATTGCTATTGCTTTCTGTAAATAAAACTGTATGTATCTCTTTATTAGAAATATATTTTGAAATAAATTATTTTAATTTTATTGAAGACTTCGAAACTATTTAAAAATAAAACTACTTTTATCAAAAGTAGGAACGGAACAAAAAAACTAATGTAATGCGCTTTTGTAAATCAAGCTTAAATGAACGAAATTATAATTGAAATTTAAACATAACAGAAATGATGTTTTTGTTTAAATGTTTCGCTTATTGAAGAATAAAACTGAAAGCATTTTTATTTCCAGTTGCGGGGAATAGAAATAAATACAAGTAGAAAGAACAGTAAACAAATCTGAATGTATGGCTTCATTAAAAATATATTTTGAGTTCATTTACTTTATATAAAAATTATTTCCATACGTTATAAAGATTGGTAAGTTGTAAATTATTAAATCCTTGTTTATAAATTGACACGTAAACCGAATAAAAACGCTGTCATTATTAGATTTCTAGCAAGCTTGCTAAATGGAGTTTTTACTTTAATACTTTTTTATTTTACGAGTTTCATTATTTTAGCTACGTCTGTATTCAAACAGTTGTTACTGTTTTAAAATATGTTAAAAAATGTTTTACTACCCACGTTCAAATTGCGTTTAAATATAAAATAAACTATAGAGTTTTAATTAGATCATGTATTTTGTAAATTATTATTTTTCTTTCTATTTAAGGAATAATTATTTATTTGATTAGAGTACTAACAAGAATCAACTTCAGTAATTTGTTTTTGAGCTGAAAAATTGAGGAAAAGACATAATTATGAAATAAAACGAAAATTAAACTATTTTCGATTTCTATAGCCTCTTTCCCTTAAGAAACTATATTCTTTTTTCACTCAATTATTTTTATTTTGAAGTTGGCTTTACTTGGAAACCAACCCATGCATTTCACTTTATCCACATGATATAGAGAAACTGCTCGATGATCTAATTAAGAGTTGGCTAGAATACTGCTTTGACTACGAGAAGGCGTTAACTATCTTAGCTGAAATGAACAGAGCCTTGCGGCCGTCTGTTGTTTGGAGATCAAACTACCCGTAACGGACACATTTTACCTTGTTAATTAGTGAGACATGCTCCTTCTGGGGCCCATTCCAAATGGCTTATTTGAAAACACTTAACTTGGGTATTAAGGAAAATAACGACAACTCCGAAAATCAAATAGAAAAGGATCTAATTCGATTCATATGATGTAAAGCAAACATTGCTTGTGAACAACACAAATTTTTATAAATAAATGATAATATTTTTTAAATTGTTTAATACATATAGTTCATTAAAACGCACTCTGTGCAAGTGTTCTTGCTAGTTATTCATTTCTATTGCTCTTTTTCTGTATAATATATCTAAGTTTAGATTTTGTGTACATAAAGTTTGATTATTTTAAGCTAATATGAACCATTATTAAGATATTGAATGATAAAATTTTATTTGTTATTTGAATATTAACTCTTAAACAATTAATTATTAATTAAGTAAATTGAAACCCTAAAATTAAACCTATTGCAAAATTTAAAGAAGATTAGGAACCACAAAAATACGAAATAATAAGTTGCGTGGTCATTAAGGTTTATCGTGTGTAATCTGTGCGCAATAAAGTTTAAAAAAATGACACAATGTCAGCACATAATCAGTAATATAGATTATTTAGTTAAAAAAATATAGAGCCTGACTCATCACCAACTTCTAACCTTAATCATAACAAATTAAAAAGTCATATAATGTATGTATGGATTTTTAGTGACCGTTTTACACCATGCTAAACATATTATGGTCTGACAGCTAATCAACATAAGTTATTGGTTTTAAGCAAATGTACGCTAAGTAACAGATTAAGAAGAATTAATTCTACTTATTATTAAGTATTGACAAAAAATATATGCTACACTCACATTAGATACGACAATTCAAAAAATTATAATTAAATGGGTTTTGAAAGTTTAACAGAATCACAGAAAACGATAAAAGCAGTTTTCAAGATATTTTTGCTATTTTGCGCAGTAATGAAACTACTATAAATTGGCAAAAATTCAAATTTCTTTTTGTGTGAATTTTTATTTTATTTGGTATGCATTGTTATCCTTATATGTATGCACAAACTATTCCCAATTGTCTCAAAGAAATAGTTGTTTTAATAATGATAATGAATCATAGGATTATAATAAACCTGGATATATCATAGTTTCTGAGTTCAAATAATTCGTTTTAACGTAGATAGGTTATGAAAAATTTAAAAAAATTTAAAATCTTAAAATAAGAAATGTTTAAATGATTTAAACAGTCCCTATTTTCTGTAAAACGTAGTTATATTAAACACAAATTTAGCGATGCTATTATTTCAAATTTTACCTAATGTGGAAATTAGGGGATGAGACATATGAGAAATTATAAAATTGCTTTGAAGCTTATCTGAGCTGCTTCATAAAATAAATCGCGCAAATATCAAGTAAATTAAAATAGCATTATTATAAGACATAAAATATACTAAAAAAACCCTTCTAAAAATGTTAAAGTAAAACTTACAACAAACATGAACCATGGCAAACAATAATACAGAAACCAACAGATTTTAAATATTTATTACTGATAATACAATCATAAATATGAAAACATATTTCTCTAACTTTCCTGAAGAAGTTTAGTCGTCTTACTGTATAACTAATAGTACTAACTGTATAACTACATAGATTGAATAAAAATACTTAATATTGAAACGAACTTTCTTATACCAACAAATATAGCTGGCAATTGATGTATTGATTGAATTATGCGCACATGGTTAACTACTATAAATGACACATAAAGCAGCCATCTTATCATAGGATTAGGATTGATGTTTAGAAATTATAATTATGACATGCGATAATATCTTTAAATAATCGTAAATAATCATCTATATTAAATATTCAATAAATAAGGCCTAAATAAATTATCATATGCATCTATGAAATTGATTAAAACCACAGTACTGAGGTTAGTATTTAATTTAATTATCAGAATATTCGTATATTCAAAATAAATCTTATAACGAAGAAGTGATAGTATACTTTATCTAGAAAATGACTAACAGTTTAAGGAAAATGCATGATACATAGGGACAGATTATAAATTTACTTTTCTGTCTTTCTAAACATGTTAAGCTTCATTTAATTAAATGGTAAATTCATTGTATTTGAAAAAATTTTTTATTAATAATTAAAGGGCTGTAACTGTCAAAAATGTATATCATTTTTTTTATACAAATATAAAAAAAGAACAAAATATGTTTGAATTAATCATTGTGTTTTTTTAAATTAATCAAAAATAAATAGTTTCTTTTTTCCATAAACTAAGACAGTTGTCTCAAAAAATAGGTCATGATGAAATGACTGCGAAGCATGTTTTTTACTGTTACGTCGTATTATTTTGTGATATAAGTATATATAATTTTTAGTTTAAGCGTAAAAATTTCTAAAACACAAATTTAAAAGTCAAAAGATATTACGCAGCATGGCTTTGATCACTCAGTTTCAAATATCGAACTAACAATATTAATAATCATGAGAGAAATAATAAAGTTCAAAATATTTTCATGATATATCAAATAGTGTGCTCGTAATTATGTGTGATCAAAATTTTAAGACTCAAAGTAATAATTTTTTGCGAGTACCATTATTTTTATAAAAAAAGGTTTTGACGAAATATGTTAGTTGAAATACTTTTAATTTTTAAAATTGCGTTTTCTTAGAATTTTAATAGTTTATTTTATTACTAAATCTGTTATTTTTCGTTATTGCTAAACGTAATCAACGTAAAGTTCAAATAAATAAACTCATTCTGTAGGAAAATGTAAAATTGTCTTTAATGTAATCAAGAAATCCCCTGTAATAGAGTTTGAAAATTTCTAAGAAATAATTCAATTACACCTTGAAATGCTTTAGCCTTCTGGAAATAAACACTGCAGATAATATATTAAGTTTAATGTGGAATTTTGCCAGTCAGAATTTATTTGGTAGATGAGCTTAAAAGTTAGACACAATTAAATCAAATTAAGATTTATTTTTAACTATCAGTAATGATCTTTAAAAATTATTTAAAATTTTCTAGTTTGTTTTAAACATTGTTTTATCAAGAGCATATCAAAAGGTGTCGAGCTTTATTAATTTAAAAATCCCTCAAATTCAGATTCTTAAGTATTTTGATTCAATTGTTTATAAATATTTGATTATATATATATATATATATTTGATAAACTTATTAGAAATATTTGAACGATAAATTCATTAGCACTTTTGATTTTAGTGATACCAGAGCATTATATGAAGAAAAAAATTATACAATTTGTTTAAAAAAATAGTTTACTATGATAATCCAAATGTTATTTTTCTTCTGCTTTTGAATACTCATTTTTCTATCATTTTAATTTTTTTGAATTATGAAATTTAGTTACTTTCTTTCTGATCTCCATTGAATAAAATTTTCTTACACTGAAGACATCGTTTATTTTAAGTAGGCAGAAAAAGAAATTTTTTCCCTTTTTATGAATTGAAATACATCAATTTCAGAAGCACTTTTAAACAGACAACTAGTTATAAGAAGGTTTTTTCCCTAAAGAAAGTTTTAACAGCAATTTGAAATAAAATTTTAAATTAAGTAATGTGCATAAAACATAATAATCAAGACAAAATACGTTGAATAATATCTCATCAAACTATCAGATTTCAAGACAAACTTTGTCAACTGTAAGTTCAAAGTACATGAATAATATATGCTTCTTAATTATGTGTAGACGATAATTTAATTACGATATTGAACTGAAAACTTATGTTCTCTAAGTTGACATTTGTTTTTCTTTTCTTATCATATTAATATTCTTATCATACCAACATTTTCTCCAAATATAAAATGAAACTATTACTTGAATGCATCATAGTATAGTAAGAAAAAAAGTTTGGTCAAACTTTCAAATTAAATTTTAATACTACTTGAAACTTTTTAAGAAGTATGTTTGTTTTCAAATTTTTAAAAAATATAGGGGAAATCATTGCCTTATATTATCTTCAGCACCTACTTGATAGTCGTACTTAATAATATATTAAGATCGTTTACTATTATTCTGTTTTCAGATGATCAGTTAGAATTTAGAGATAAAAATGGCCACTTAGTTATGTATTCCGTGCGTACTAAATCATCAAAGGTTATTTTAGAGAATACAACTTTTGTAAGTATATTGTTTTATAAGTATTTAATGTACACATTTTGTTCTATTTTAAATCATTAGTAAGTTATAACAAGCAAATATTCTAATTTCTTGAAAGTTCTTGGTCCTTAAGGAAATGTTTAAAGTTTTAATTCTTCATAATTTCTACAATTTAAGAAATATGTTTCAAATAAAATGATCTCAATCATGCATCTCACCATCATTATATTAAACTCTATATAGAATACCTGTATTCAAAGGCAAAGTAGGAAATTACTTGCTATTTCGCAAATTTTCAAGCTATTTCGAAGAATAAGTAATGTAAAAATCTACAGGCATTCTTTAATTATATAATTAAGGAAGTTATATAATTGTTTTATACTTTTCATTTTTCATTTTATAGAAAGAATAGACATTTTATAAAGTTCTCATCTTTCATACTGTGCTAAAGGATAAGGCTTTCTATAGAATGTCCGGAAGCGATTTTATAATCCAGTGACGTTTAACGTCCCACTCCCCAACATAGCATTTTTTTAAATAAAAAAAACATGATTCTTGACATTGTTTTAGTTCAGGTAAAAAATTTTAAAAATAATAAAAGCTAGTATTAAAATTGGGACTAACTACAGTCTAGAATAAAATCTCCAAAGGAGGGAGCCAGTCGTTAAAGGCCCCTGGATTGTAAACTAGCTGTCCGGAATAATACATTGACAGTAAAATATACAATTGGTATATTTGTGCTAGAATGAAATTTAATTAAAAGTAGTTAATTTTTTGTGTATTTGTAACATTAATACTAGTAATTAAATCTTTTGTTTCACAGCCATATTTTACTTAATGCATTTTTTATTATTTTCAACAGTCTGATTACGATGTAAAGAAATACAGTATATCGGCCGATCACAATTATGTTCTCTTGCTTCACGATGTAAAAAAGGTACACTGTCTTTATTTTTTATAAAGTTTAAGTAAAAATCTGTTGCATTTTGGTACTATCATAATTTAAAGTTCTTTAATTCCTGATACAAAATATTTTTCTTCTTTTCCAGCTTTATAGATATTCATTTAATGCAAAATATAAGATTTTTGATCTAGAAAACAAGTGAGTAGGGAGTTTTTATATCTATAGATGCTGTTTCCTTTCAGGTTTGTAGTTCAACTTAAAAGATGAACCTAAATAGTTTTAACGAAAGGAAATCAAACAATTTAGAAAACTAAAAGCTTAAATTGAGAAATTTTTAAGTTTCAAGCCATGTGTCTTGAGTAGCGTAAAATAATAAATGGTTATAGCATAAAAAATTGATGTGTGTAACTTTCCTTATTCTCAATATCTTTATTTTAAGCAGGGCTGATTGTGCTCCGGAAAAAATCCGGATTTTCAGAATTTTCGCTAACAGTGTCCGGAAGTTTCCGGAAATCAAATTTTCAAAGGTTTATTTTATTTTATTTGTTTGTAAGGGAGAGACAGAGATATACTTTATAACCTTATATTCATGATTAATAATATCGATTTTTTATCAGTAAACAGTTGTTATAATCATAAACTCAAGAAAGACATATTTGTAAATTTTAATTACTTCTCCAGGTCATCATAGGTATGTGTAAATAGTATAGGTATGTGTAAAATTTTAAATATATTTTAAGTAAACTAAGAAATATTGAGAAAAAGGGTAAAAAACCTTGTTTAAATTTTTTTCTATTTTTTCAATTCAAACTGTCTTTTTTTTTAAATTTTTTAAACTCAATTTTCCGGAATTTTGACTTGGGCTCACAATCACCCCTGTTTAAGTTAAAAACAAAATAATTTAGAAATAGTTATTAAATTTTCTTGAAAGACATAAAATATTATTTTTTTTCTCTTTTATCTTAGTTATTATAATCAATCAATAGCATTTATGAAGCAGTATCACTTAAAAATAATTTTAATGAAATTGTATTTCCTAATTATGTATTTCCTTTCCTTTTTAATTTGTGCATTTCCTTTTAAAAAATTGCTTTCAAGAGTTAAAGATTTTTTAGTCCCTTACTTGATTAATTAAACACTCTATTAAAAATTTTATAAAGCTTGAACCATAATAGTATCAAATAAAGCTGCTTTATCCTTTTCTAAGATATACCTTATTATCGTGAAATATGATCCTACTAAGCCTTCATATCTCAATATTGCAGATCATCTTTAAGGGAAACGTTTAAATTTTACACATTATAAAAGACATTGCAAACTTTACACGGCATTGAAGGTATGGATACTATACCTTGCCAGATTGGTTCAGGTGTTGTCAGAATTGGTTCAATTGGTGTCAGAATGGTTCAAAAGAGTTTTATATAATTTTCTTGCAGTTACAAGTTCGAAAACGCACAATTGATATGAATAGGTAAATAAAAGTGTCTTTAGTTGATTTATAAAAATACTAAATCATATGATACATATGAAAGAATAAATGTCTGCCATTCTACATATTGAATGAAATTTTTATCGTATTATTAGATAATATAGATTAGATATTATAATGCAATTAATAATAAAGGCCATGGATTGTGAACAACATTGCCGTAACTTTTATATTGTCTTTGAGGAATAAAGAATGAAAAGAAAAACAATTAAATATATATTTAAAAAAAGGGTTTTCGGTTTTTCTGCTCCGAAAAACTTCAGTTACTTTAAAAACTGCAAAATGTAATGCAGTAAGTTTCGTTGAAAAATATAGTTTAACGTTTTCCTAAATGTTTGGATTAAAATGACTATTCTATTACAGTTCATTTCATAAAATATGCTACCTGCTGTTAAAAGTTCATAGCTGTTTAAAATAATTGTTAACCAGAATAAATTAAATTTATAATTTTCTAAATAATGTTTATTTTAAAATTTCTAGAACGGTTTCACAACTGCATCATCCTGAGGACTTTGAAGGATATTTGCAGTATGCTGCATGGGGCCCTCGTGATAATCAATTAGTAAGTTAATATTAGTAAAATTGTTATTAGGACAAGTATAGAATTAGTAAAATTTTTATAAATGAAAAATTATGTAACTGTAATTTATATAAATGCATATACAGATATCGTACGTAAGAATAGCTATAATAAATTTTTAAAGAAATACAGTTTATTAGCAAAAATATACGTTACCCATTGATGTCTTTTTATTTTTTGGATATAATTGTTCATCAAAACTACTTGCTGTTTAAAGCGCATTGTCTTAAATTTAAATCTATAATGGATATTAATTCAATATTTTTAATTTTAACATTTTTAATAGGTTTATGTTTTCAAAAATAATTTGTAACTTTAAATGATATAAATGCATATACAGATATCCTATGTAAGAACAGCTATAATTAATTTTTAAAGAAATACAGTTTATTAGAAATGCAGTTTATTAGAAATACAGTTTATTAGAAATAATATACGTAACCCATTGATGTCTTTTTATTTTTTGGATATAATTGTTCATCAAAACTACTTGCTGTTTAAAGCGCATTGTCTTAAATTTAAATCTATAATGGATATTAATTCAATATTTTCAATTTTAACTTTTTTAATACGTTTATGTTTTCAAAAATAATTTGTAACTTTAAATGATGTAAATGCATATACAGATATCCTATGCAAGAACAACTATAATAAATTTGTAAAGAAATACAGTTTATTAGCAATAATATACGTTACCCATTGATGTCTTTTAATTTTTTTGGAAATAATTGTTCATCAAAACTACTTGCTGTTTAAAGCGCATTGTCTGAAATTTAAATATATAATGGATATTGATTCAATATTTTTCATTTTAACATTTTTAATAGGTTTATGCTTTCAAAAATAATTTGCAACTTTAAATGATATAAATGCATATACAGATATCCTATGTAAGAACAACTATAATAAATTTGTAAAGAAATACAGTTTATTAGCAATAATATACGTAACCCATTGATGTCTTTTAATTTTTTTGGATATAATTGTTCATCAAAACTACTTGCTGCTTAAAGCGCATTGTCTGAAATTTAAATATATAATGGATATTGATTCAATATTTTTTATTTTAACATTTTTAATAGGTTTATGTTTTCGAAAATAATTTATACTATGTTCCTGAAGCAAATGGTGCCCATTATCCTGTTTCTAATAGTGGAGTTGATAAAATTATATTTAATGGTATTCCAGACTATCTTTATGAAGGTAAGGTTTGTTTTAAATTATTTTATATATATATATATATATAACAAACCATTAAATCACAAATGCGTTATACATTGCAAGAACTTTTGTCTAAATTTATTTTTCTTTTTAA
>NC_092210.1:83856219-83875820 GCF_043381705.1 Parasteatoda tepidariorum | reverse complement strand
ATATATATTTGTCTGTGTGTGCGGCTGAATATCTGTTGCATTGAATTATTTTCAGAGGAACTTTTGAGAAGTAACAGTGCAGTATGGTGGGCGCCTGATGGTAATTCTCTTTGTTATGCAACAATTAATGATACGAAAGTCAACGCATATTACTACGATTGGTACGGGAACGTTAGCAGAAACGATTCAGAGGGTGCTTATCCTGAATTCCTTTCCTTACGCTTCCCTAAAGTAAGTGGAATTGTTGAATATTTATCCGGAACTACTTACTAAATCAAGAAGCTTTATCTTAAGACATGTTTACAACGGTACTTTACGGAAGAAGTAGTTTTAAAGTTAAACAGCGCTTTAGAAATCATAGTTTGTGATCAAAAACAGAAGCATTTTTAATTTTGGAATTTCATTGTAAGAAATTGAGAATGGTTTTCTTTTCTTAATTTAAAATGTGTTTTCAAAATTAACATTTTAATAACTTTAAATTTGAAGTTGCTTGCTTATACATTACTTCTTTTGAAGAGCATGATTATTGCAAACCCTTAAGTGAAAGCTCAGAAAAATATTATTTAGGACACTACATTATAAATTTAGAAGCTTTCAACTAAGTTATACAACATTCTCCTTATTTGAACTGTCATGAAAGATACGATTTGAATAAATATTAATTTTACCAAAAGTAATTAACTGAGAATTTATAAGAGCATTATAGCTAGGAAACTTAGCTATTTTTATTTTTCTAGATTTAATATTTTATTTTATTCCAGTTTTCATTTTTCGAATAAAAGATTTTTTGAAAAAATGGTGAGATTTAAAAGAAAGAAGGGATCAATTTTTGAAAACAATTGAATTAAAAAATGTTTAAAATCTCTAATAACCGAAAAAAAAATTCTAATAACTAATATTACTTGTTATCTTGCGGACCGAAATTTTAATATAAATAATAAAAGCAAATGGAATTAGATTATGAATATAAAAAGTATTTTAGGTAAGAATAACTGAGACACTTAACTTGCTGAATCAGAGTGCAATGCAATATAATTCAATTATTACCAGAAGTAGTTTTTTGTTCCAAATAATTTCTAATGACTTCTTGTTAATTACAAGTTTAACAAAAAAACACAGATAAAAAGTTGGTTTGTAGTTTAGCTGAAATAGTTCATTTCACAGTCATTTTAAATAATGTATAATTACAATTGTTTTATAATATGTAAGCAATGTAGAATCTATAATATAGTCCGACTTCCTTTAATACGAAATCCATCACTCTTAATATATTAATAAATTGCGCACAAAATATATGAAATTAATATAAGAAAATTATATTTTGGCTATTGTAATATAGACCAATTGATAACACGTTTTGGACACACCAATTGATAACACACCGCCGTAAAGTGTCTAAGCTGCAAGTCCCGCTTCTCAGGGATCTATCTTTTAGCAACTATTGCAAGAATGTCAAGTTTTTTTTTTAACTCTAATTAGATGACGAAGATAGCGCCTGAGCTGATCGCACTTTTTTCAAGCAACAATTATAAAACAATGCGTGGAAGAGTATTATATTTTTAAATAATTATACTGCTTTTCAAATGTATATTTAAAAAATAAAAGCTTAAAAAAATATTATTTTTTGAAATTTTACTGCTGACGCAGTTTTAGTTATTTGTGAAATTTATAAAAGTAAAAACAAATATAAGTTTTCATTTTAATTTATTCAAATTTTTAAAAAAATTTAATCAGTTAATGTAATAAATCCTATTTCAATCGAATGTTATAAGTATTTAGTATGTTTTAATAAATGGATATATTTAATTAGTTATAAATAAAATGTTATATTTAAAAAAGTTTTAACTAAATGACAAACACAATGAAATGCATATAATTTTTTTTCTTTTCTGTAGCCTGGCGGAGATAATCCTTCTGCATTTCTGTGGGTGGTCGACCTTCGAAATATTCCTAACATTCTAAAAAGAGACGTAAAACCACCCCGAGAAGTTCAAGACCAGTTAGTGCATGTGTGGTTTGTGATCACGAGCATTTTGCTTCGCTTTTGACTTCACCCTTTTTAAAACACACCTTTTACTTGCATCATACGTTTTGTTCTTTTTCATTTTATGGTTTGTAATTTTTTAATTTCTGTCGTCAAATTGATGCTTTTTTTCTGGAATGAACTCTTTTATGCTTTGTTAGAAAAATTCTGATATTTCATTACTGTTTGTCCAAAAAAAATGTAAACTTATATGTTTTGGTAACCAACACGAAACTTTCGGAAAATATGCATTTCAAATGTATTTTAATGATCTATATCATATGTTAAACTTTACCCTCTCAACATCACTAACAAGTAGTGGTGTTAGAGATGCTTCGAAATCCTGAATAGGAATATTGCTTTTTGTTTTGCTAATTTGAAGATAAACAGAGAAGTCACGTGTCAGAATCGCAGCTACTCGGTGACATTGTCGCAGAACGTTACAGAGTTCTTGCAGAAAGATTTTTCTTTGGAGAAGTAAAAAATTTTAGTTTTCTTTCATACAGAAATTTACGCGTAAAATTTAATCATACATTCAGATAATCACGCATTTGACGTTCCCAATTTACGCTGATATTATCGCAAATCGATGTAATGTTTTGATTGAATTTTCGGCAATTATTAATTTTCATGTGGTTTTTGAATATCCCGATATATTTCAAACAATACAGAAAATTCGAATCGTGCATTTGAGTACTTACTTTATAAGCAATGATTATATCTAATTTTTAGCAGTTATTGCAGTTTAGCAGTTATTTCTCCATAGATTTTAAATCCGACATTCCTTATACGATATTATTTATTACAACAACGCATTTCGAACATGCATTTGAGGAGTTCGACTCGAGTGATTTCGTCATCGATCTTTTTCCGGCAACGCATTTTATCTCCCCCCCCCCAAAAAAAAAATTCAAGAATATCACCCATAATATTAGAGTAAAAAACTATTACATGTTCAATTAAAAAATTATAATAGTTTTTGCTATTTTAAATTAGTAACATATATGTTTGTTTTTATGAAAAGTATCTTGCAGAAAGATATTACTGCTAGGGAGTTTTGTCGCAGATAGCTTGAAAAAATTCTGAAGAAAGTGCAGAGAAGAATCAACATATAAATTTTAGCATTTTGATTGACAGAACAAAGTAACTTTCATGCTTTGCAAATTGTTCAAAAGTGAGAAACCTTGAGAAATGCATCTTGAAAAAAAAAGGATAAAAATGGAGAAGATAGAAAATTTTATGACACCCAAAATCAACTGCCCCTTTGCTTACTCTTGGGATAGGGACGAAATACTGAGTTTATAGTGACAAAATTTTTCAACCTCATATTTATTAATTTTAATACAAAAATCATTCATCCAAAATTAATAGTTTAAAATACAAGTCAATGAATTTTCTGAAGAAGAATCCAATTCTTCAAGATAAGGTGTTTCATGTTTAGAATATTAAAGTTTTTCTACCTTAGCGGACGTGGTAATGGGGTTCAGCTTGCAGTCATTAGATATGCGTTTTGATAAATCCAACAATTCTCGAATCTCTATATCTCTTTATTTTACTTTATTTTAAAACCATTGTTGAACAGTTGACCCAATTAAAGGTTTATGACCATCAATGTTCAGCTCAGTAGCCTTGTAATTTTGAACCCGATCCGGAATACAAGGGTCAACTCATGGTCAAGTAATGGGAGAAAGTAGCCTTCGTGGTGGACTTTTTGATGAGACTAACCAGCATTTGCGTTAATACAAAAACCTCCCATGGTTAGATTGCCGGCCAGGGAATCTAACCCATGATCCGTTTACCACTGCGAATACTTTACATCATCACTGTGATCGGTGAGAGCCGGGTGCGGAATTCGTATCGACCACCCATTGCTGATATTCGAACCCGGTTCACCTCATTAGAAGGTGAATGCTCTATCTCCTGAGCCACCACGGTTCAGATCTGTTTACTTAAAAAATAATTGTATCCTGTTTTAATTTTTGTTTTGGGGGGAAAATGCAAAAACAAATCAGTTAAATCGATGCTCTCTTTTCTGGAGAAGCAAAATTTAAAAAAGATGTTTATTCCTTTTAATATTGTAAATGCTTTTTTACAAACTATATAAATATGCTTTTCGATATTGAAATTAAAGAAAATTCAATTAATTAAATACCAAGTTTTCAAATTAAATCTTAATTTTTAAAATACTTCAATAAAGTTAAACTAGTATTATTAAATATACCGTCAGGCATCAAATAGTTTCTATGAGTGAAATATAATACTTTTCAGATATTCTTTTATTTATTAAATTACCTTAATCAGCTCAAAATACATTGGAATTATATATTTTATAGATATTTAATAGAAATCTTATAAATTCAAATAAGATATAGATTTTAATTTGCTAACATTATTATATTGCTTATAAACAAACTTATTATCTTTCACAAATCTATAAGAATTTATAGGATAAAAACAATGTGATTATATAGTTTTATTTTGAAAAGCATTAGTTCTTGAATAAAATAATAGTTTGCTTTACCGATTCAACCTTTATTAGACAATATTAGAGCTTTTGAAAATAAATAAATAAGCAGCTAGTTCAGAATTCTTTCTGAGAAAATTAATTATTTAAAGTATGTGTATTTTTTATGCTATAAAAAATAAACCTATCAAAAATTATACGAAACGATTTTAAGAAGTTTTTGAATAATTTTGTTTTTTCTCAAGAGAAAATTAAGCTCACCCATGAGTTAGTATTAATCAAAAATACTGAAAATAAAAATGCTTTTCATAAAAAAAAATATTATAAGTGATTGGATAGTGACAGGTTTGCAGTTTTTTTTAAAAAAAGAAATCAAGTTTAATTCTTAATTAAGTTTAAGAAAATTAGTTTCATAATATTTAAGATTTATCTCAGATAATTAGTTAAAAATAGTAGTCTGTTCCTTCAGAAAGAAATATATGCTTTTTTTTAAATTAATATTTTTCTAAATGTATCAAATTAACTATAATTTTTTTTTGTTCAAATGATCTGCCTGAGCAGTATATAGTTCTCAAAAATCAATTATTATTTTATTCCCATATAAGTCATTTTGGTAAATAAAACGTTACCGTTAAAAAGAAAGGCCTTTTTTGATTCTTAAATAAATTTGACTCCTGAATTATCGCTTCGTACATGATGTGTTCCGTTTTAGTTATCTATTCATGATTAAGTTCATAAAAACATGTTTTACTTGGACAATTATTTACTAAAAATTTTATTACAGGACACAGGCCCTGCTGTAACTGTTTTATTGTATTATGCTTAGTAATAATTAAATATATATGTATATATATTTAAGATGTTTGCTTCATAAATCCCTTTAAGAAACGCAGAGATTTGGAAGTAAACGACATAATACGCCATGCATGCAGAATTTTTTTTCATTTGCACTGATTCATTTATACAAGGATTTGTCTGATTTAACGCGTAACTCTTAGTTTAGGAAATTGCATGAAAATATTTGGTTTTTATTTGCTGGTTAATTACTTTTTTCTAGGAATATATGGGTAGACCAATGCAGTATATTTCGCATTTAGACCACATATTTTTGCAACACTTTTAATGTATTTGAGCGTTAAAAATAATTTAACTACTTTTATATAAACTATTTTTTTCTATTTGTACCAAGTACATGTTTATATATAACAATGGATACCGCATCCTTACATTAAATTCGTAACCTGCTTCAGTTTATTTCTAATACTTTTTTTCAGTAATCTTCAATTCAGCATGCCTGCTCCAGAATATTATTTTAAACATTATGGATGTGAATTTATAATTTTTGGTTATACGATTTAAAGCATGTAAGGATCATATAAGTTTAAACTTTGCATCAACTATGCAATTATAAAATTTTATTCTTTAAATTCTGTTTAAACTTTGCGAGTAGAGCTAATATACATTTTTAGAAGCAATAGAAGATAACGCTCATGGATTTGCAGAGTATACTATGATAGTTAAGATAGGACAAAAGATGGTGGTAGCAATCACCTGGTATCACCTGGTAAGTCTCTCCAACTGCCTAAATAGTCGTAGGCTTTTCCAGCTCTGAAGTCACCGAAAACACAACAAATAGTGGATTCTGAATCGCTCAGAAACTATCGGAGAGAGCGCAGTCTATTCGAAATAAGCCTTTGTAGCAGAGAATCGCACTACTCTCCAAGCCAGAGAAGACGGAGCTCTAACCTACAAAATTTAAAATTCCAAATTTTTAATCCTTATAAAATTATATAAGAACTGCTCTTCATTTTGTATTTTTTTAAACTTTGACTTACTATTTCTACCCACGTATTCCATTTAAAGTTAATTAGCTCTATCTAGCTCCTGCATGCGCAAAGCTGCCTGACTGGAAATAAATCTGATGCACTTATTGCAGAATTTAATTGCTCTAGTTTCCTTTCAGGGATCATTATTTTACATCTGTTCAGTGGATTGATAGTCAAAGTTTAGCTGTTATTTGGTTAGCTAGATCTCAGAACTTTTCTGTAGTCACTCAGTGCTCCGCAGAGCTTTGGTATTGTGTTGTGGTAAGTTTAACTGAATTCAAACTTTTGAATTAAATAAAGTTATAGATTTATATATATTTAAAAAGAATAAAAATTTCCTGTTTGATGCATCTTATTTCAGATATATGAACAGAGTCCACCGAGCAGGAAAGGTTGGGTTGATTTACGAGGTCCAATCTTTTTTGGTCAAAATGGTACCAACTGGTACATGAGATTACCACTCCCAGAAGGACAGCATGGCCACTATAAACACGTAGCAGTTGCTTATAATGACGTAAGTTCAATAATTAACATTTCATTACTTGGTTCAAAAGAATTTAAATAATGAGTGAAAAAATTTTCAAGTTTGAAATAAAATAATTTAGTTTATTTTTTAATTCAAAGCTTTATTGTAGGAATTATACTCTCAGTGTAGTGGGATTCAAAGGGTGTGGGGATTTTTGAGCTCAAATCAAGGAGCGGAACAATCAATTCAGATGTGTACTGTAGGCAATCGGACAATTTGAAAGAGTTTGTCATTCAGAATTGTTCTTAGCTTGTCAATTGTAAAGGAGTAGTGTCCCATCATGATAACGCGAGACACACGCATTATTGGTTACCCGTAAAAAGTTATTGGAACTTATATGCTGTATGTTGCGCCACCCACCATACTCGCTTGACATTGCACCGTTATACTTGTTTTGCTCTTTTGAAAACTCCTGGTGTGGAATTCAGATGAAGTCTGATGAAGTTAAATTCAGATGAAGTTGTTAATCAGCACCTTGTTCGATTTTTCGCAAATAATGCCAAGTCCTTTTATGGATGCCGAATAATGAAGCTCCCTTAACAATGGCAAAAGGACGTCGAACGAAAGGGAATATATATCATTGATTAACCTTTGACTGTTATTTAAATATATGAGTTTGGAAAATTTAGAAAAAAATCGCAATAACTTTTTTCTCAAACCAATATTTTCATAACTGCTGTAAGTTTGCAAAATTGAGTCATGACTGTTGGGAAGAGTTTTAAAGCTAGCACAGTTTATGATTATTCTAAAATTGGCCCAAAACGTCAATAGGGAAAAAAGCCATAGTCTTATAGAAAAGAAAAGCGTTCATGATCTAATTTTTCAATGTTTAAAAATTTGCTTCAATACCGCATTATCTAGGTTCGTAAACATTTTCAAAAACGGAGAATACGGCATCGAGTTTAATAATTTTCATCTAGGTGGTAAAATGTCGCCAATTTAGATTTTTGAAAAAGGTTTAATAACTTTTAAAATATTTTAATTACTCTACCGCTCTAAAGCCCAGACAATTTTTTACAGCAAGATGATATGTATATAGTAGCTTAAAATCACTATTTGCTTCAAGTGTAAGACGCAAAAATTGTGGCTTTTATATTTTCCTTGGTGACAGGCTTCGAAAATCCACTGTTCTAGAAATATACTTTAAAAATTCGTATATATAACAAAAAAGAAAGAATATATAAGGAAAAAAACGAAAGTTTAATAGTTTTTTTCTCTGCGCAAGACTGATAATATTATGAAGGCGATTTTTTTTTCATTCTCAATTGAGGATCTTCTAATGTGACTTTTAATGGGCTCGATGTTTTAAAATAGCGCAGCATTCAGAAAAAGTATAAAATTATAAGTCAAAAATTTGCGAAAAAAAGTAGAAATTTTCAAAGGAATGTGGGATATTTAAAAAATTTTTAAGAAAAATCATGTTTTGTTTCTTATTCAGGAAATTAATAATGAAACTTTTGAGGGGTCAGGCATTTTCAAATTCGAAAATTTGTCAAAAATGCCAAATGAAGTTATCTCAAAACAACTTACATTAACGGATATATGAAAACATTTTTCTATACTGAAATTTGGACTTACTTATTCAAGAGCACGTAAAATTGTCATGCATAATAATACATTGTCCTTTTCTTAAAATTATGGGTAATATAAGTAATTCTAATCAGAAAAATTAACACGAAAAATTACATTTACAGCAAAATACAAATAGTCTGGAACGTCCATCCTGGAAGGTAAATTATTAATTTTTAAATTATTAGTGGCACAAAGTGTTTGCATATTCACCTTCTTTCAAAGTAGCACAAACTTTTACTCTCTTGCTAATCTGTCTTATCGTGTACTAAAGTGTTCAGAGTCCTATTATGTTTTCTGTTTCTGTTCATTATCTTTTATTTCTCTTTGTCATGTACACACACACACACACACACACACACACACACACACACACACACACACACACACACACACACACACACACACACACACACACACACACACACACACACACACACACACACACACACACACACACACACACACACACACACACACACACACACACACACACACACACACNATATATATATATATATATATTTACTTGTTTCTATTTTTTTTGCTCCAAATTTAAAATTAGGTCAAAGAGGTTTTTCTTAAATTTTTTATTGCGAGATTATTACGTCATGGGAATTTCGAATTACGCATTTGACTGATCATTTTTTTATTGACACGATTTCCATCGATTTCATCGTAAACTCATGTTATGGATTTCTCATATGTTTTTATAAAATGCCGGTATTTTTATTCCGATAATATAATGGCAGGTGAATTTCACAAGGTATTTTTTTATCGCTTTTCTGGAAGTCATAACAACATAATGTTTCGACATAATTTTTTAATTTCTGATATTTTTAATACGATTCTATTATAACCTACAAGTTTAAAATCGCTTATCTTTGGATTCTCGAAAACGATTGTTTATTTTCAAATCCGTATGATATTTCGACAGTTATTACTAGAGATTTCCTCATAATTTTGAAAATTCTTATTTTTTTATTCAACTCAGCATTATTACAAAACGCATAATCAGAAATTTGATGAATACGCGTGAATGTACAGTTAAGAAAGGAAAATAGGAATGTTCTCCGATGACTATCTGATTGACAACAGGGCAAATGCGAGAAGAAAATGTACTATTCGGGCTCAATTCCTAGACCAAAATATATATAGATATAGATTCATTGCAATCCGATAGCAATGAGACATTTGTTGTGGAGAATACATTTTCAATAACTGGTCAAGGATGATGTGAATTGTTACTTTAGTTTAAAAGGTAATACAAATTGAACGAAATCAAAGATTTTTTTTACAAGAAACAGCTAAAATGTTTGCTAGTGCTTTGAAAGAACGTTGGTAATTATTGAGAATGTAACCCTTTAAACCTAATGTTAGCAAATTGCATATTCAAATGTTTGCAACAGAACGTTGCAACATCCCTTATTTTTAATTATTATGTTAATCCATATTTTATTAACATTTTTACAATAGATACTGAACACTTTCTTCTTTTTGAGTGAATTCAAGGTGTTTTCCGTTTATTATACGTCAAAAAAAAGTGATTTAAATTAAAATCTTTCCATGAAATGTCACATTACTAAATTAGGTATTTTTGTTTTTAATGCTTGAAAATATTTAACTTTCTTAATTAGTTGATTTTCGGGAAAATGAATGTAAGGCAACTTGTTGAATGTACAACTTGGATATCTATATTGGAATTAACGTTTAATGGTGTGCTTTCTTTTGGACGTTATAATAATGTTGAATCGGTGGGAAGCCATTTATTGTTGGTCAGTCTCAGATGTTTTAATGCAAAATCCGCATGAACTACCGTGTCCGTATCCGTAGAAATTAGCTTAAATGAAACAAAAATATATATTGAGTATAATAACTGAAATTTATAAATTTTTGCATTTTCAGATTTTTAACTAAACATATAAGAAATGTGATATTATTTTTCCCTTTCAAGATATTTCTGCAAATGAATTAAAACTATTTGAATGCTTAAAATTCACATTCTGTTATAGCGCACAAAATAAGAGAATATAAAGTATTGTTTGGTTAATATATTTTGCCATAAAAGCAGAAGCAGCGCCTTTATAAAGAGTGTTAGATTCTTTATTTGTCAAAACTCTGAATTTCAAAACGAAGTATGAAGCATCTTTTCTATTGTGATAAATCAAAAACGCTGTTGAAATATATTGAAAACTTGTCATCCTTTAATCTGAAGATATATGGGCACTAGAGAAAATGAGAAGCATCATTATTGATTATTTTTTTTTATCTATACTAGCTAAAAACTTTCATTTCACCATCATTTTTTTTCCAGTCTACTCCTGGGCAATGATTTACGAGGGTATCCATTAAATCTCTTTGGTTGCTTTTTGAGTTGAATTCTGGAATGCGCATCATGTGTGAAACAGGAATTATTATTATTTTTTTCTGTTAAAAAATATTTTCCTTCTTAGCCTTTTTTTCAACTGTTTATTGTTAAGTTTCAAAATAATTCTCATTTATTATTTTTATCTTGATTAAAACTTTTTTCAGATGCATTACTTAAATAGTTTATTATTCCTCTTAATGTTTAATTTTAGACTTTTTATTTCTTATCAAATGATTAAAAAAACAGTTTGGTGTTGGATCTCATTATAATCTATTTTTAATTGCGCGTTTTAAAAACATAATTTATACTTTTTTGATTTTAAATGTACTTAAATGCATGACTTTTATTGAATATGTTACACTTATTTCTCTTTACGTTTTAATCTTAAACTTAGAATTATTGTTTATCAAATTATTTCGAAATTAAAACTATGCAACTACGAACTCCCTTATAAATTTTACTCTCCCCTATGCTTTAAATATTAATAATGCGTTCATAATATTGTATGAACAGGATTATTGGCTTTCTAAATAATTTAAGTTTCCCAAAATCGCAAAAAAATATTTTAAATATAACTCTTTTTCAAAGCTATTACTTGCTAAATAATATTTGTTAAAAGGTAGTACAGTAAAAAAAGATTTTATTAAATCATCTTAAAGAAGTTTCGTCACAAGTAATTTATATTCTGTAACTCACAGAACATTATAAAATTATTTAACAAATCAAATCCCAACTGAAGGGACAATGATTAAAAATAATTAATGTAATTCTGAGATAAAATTTGAGTCAAGAAGTGCAACAGAGTTGATATGTTTTATTGTACCTAGTTATTAAGTATAAGTGTTTTTGAACTAAAACTTTATGTCATATTATATGCAAAAAAGTAGGAAAATACTTTTTAGATATTAATAATTTAAATGATATATGTTTGTTGATATGTCTTCTTAAACTTACATACCTAATAAGTACTTATAAATGGAGGAGTAATAAAAAAAAATTACGATTTCTTTGACTTATGAACAATGAAATTTATGTTTTATGTTTGACATGTAATAAAAAAATCTTTTTCAGACTCGACATGTTGACTTTTTAACTCAGGGTCGCTTCGACATTTTTCAAGTTGTTGCCTATCATGGAGGCTCAAATACTCTGTAAGTTTAATTAACATTATAATACTAGCAATAAACCTTTGAATTTTGCACTTCTGTTTTTAAAACTTCAGAATAGACTTGTCATATCTTGAAAGTGCTTTCTTACAATAATTTATAAATTTTAGAGTTGTTCCGTAGATTTATGAAGCTTCATAGTTAGCAAGTCATTCTGTGTAAGATGTTAGAATCCCTATGCAAGTAATTGGATAATTCAAACATCGTTAGCATTATTTAATATACAACAAGTGATTGGCTGATAATTGTTCCACTCATGTGCCTTGCAGTGCTAATAGTAGTTAATTTGGATGCACAAGCTCTCCAATATATATTTAGAGTTAAGTGTATTTAATCAAAATTATGTTAGCCAAACCTTTCTAATACATCAAGCAAATACAATTATTGGATCATAAGATGTTTGAGAAAACGTGATTCAAATAACAGGAGATAAAAGTACACAAAATATAAAATTTACTTTGATAATATAAAATTACTACTTAAATTTAGTTTGCTTACTTTTTTTCATATCGTTCCTAGGAAACATTTTAATCAAGTTGAAGATTTTATTGCTGACGTAATATTTTTGCACGTTGTACTTGCATTATAACGAATGAATGCTCAAAGCACAAAAATTGAATATCAGGAATAACTTTTGGGATTATAGGATTTTCACTTATTATGACTAGTAGTTTGAGGGCCTAACATAAAACACTTTAATTAATTAGTCCAGATGATTTGATAAATAGCAAAATGAGACACAAAAAATACTTTAGCTGTATAAACATGACTTTTTTCGTCGGATTCAGATTTTTGATCCTCAAAATACAGAGGGTAGCCGTAATTTAAAAAAAAAATATGGCCTCAATAGTTTGGTAAAAACAGCTTTTAAAAGTTTGGACCCTTTGAAGTTAATTTACTTTTTGCGCGAAATAATAAATTATTTTATTCAAAGATAATTTTATACCAAAATTATTTTTAATAATTAAATATTATTTTTATTATTTATTTAATAATAGTCAAAAAATGTTTTGAATTGTAAGATACGCAGAGTTTTACACCATTATTAAAACTTTATTTTGAATTTCAAAATCAAAATTTGAAAAATATCTTTCGAATAGATATTGCGAAATTGAATTTAAAAAATTCGACTTCGTTTATTATTTAATAACTCAGAAACTAACATCTAAAATAATATCTGAGTATAAACAACTTTTAAGAACATTTTCCTTTGTGTTTTACACAGATAACTACACCAATTTAGCAAAAATTATTAGAATAGATATTAAATTAAATATCCGGGCTGCATCTAAAGCCCCTTTAGATTTGTTTATTTAATTATTGGAAAACATTTCCTTTACTTCTTTCAGTTTTGTTTTTTATGTAAGCATTTAGTACTTTTTAGGAGCACTGTAGCACATTCTTAAGAAACAAATTTTCGAAAATCACTGAAGTTAATGATTTCTGTTCAAATCTCAAGTTAAATATACATTATTTTAAATAGAGAAATATTAAATATTTCTCCCCCTCAATTCAGCTTGTTAAATTTCTCTAATGTTCATTCCTGTAATGCTTCGTTCTATACAGATCTTTAGTTTTTAAATGTATTTTCAATGAGTAACATTATAAACAAAAATATAGAAGCGTGCTCCTTAATAAGTTTATAACCCATATGTTTTGTTCAAAAAGAGCCCAAAGTTCTATTTATAACAGATTATTTTAACAAAAACTATTGAAAATTATTTTAATTTGAAACTTATTTAGATGCTCGAATCTCCCTTTAATACCTTTAAATTGTGGATATGTTGCAAAAAAAAAGGTTTTTCAATTATTCTTAGTTAAACGGAAAGATTGGTTATTTATAATTTTTTATAGGCTTTCATTAGTATTCTAATTAACGGTGCATCTTTTTAAATTTTCATACATGGAATTATTCATGTTAATTATTCATAAGCAAAACTTTTTAAAAGAACAGGCTTTATTTAACGTTAACAGGTGCTACTTATTTGGATATACGAATTTCTTTTTGACGCCTTTTAATTATGAAGAGCTTGCAAAGAAAATTGGTTTTCAATTGTTCTTAGTTCAACACAAAAATGTTTTTTTTTATAGTCTTTGATTAGCAATATAATTAATGGTGCATCGTTAAAAATTTTCATGCATGAAATTATTCATGTTAATTATTCATATACGAAACTTTTTAAAAGTACAGGCAGAACTTAACGTTAACAGGTACTACTTATTTGGATATACGAATTTCGTTTTGACGCCTTTTAATTATGGAGAGCTTGCAAAGAAAATTCGTTTTCAATTGTTCTCAGTTCAGCACAAAAATGGTTTTTATTTTTTTATAGTCTTTGATTAGCATTATAATTAACGGTGCATCGTTAAAAATTTTCATACATTAAATTATTTATGTAAATTATTTATATACGAAACTTTTTAAAAGTACAGGCACTATTTAAAGTTAGCAGGTACTACTTATTTAGATATACGAATTTCGTTTTGACGCCTTTTAATTATGGAGAACTTGCAAAGAAAATGGTTTTTCAATTGTTCTTAGTTAAGCACCAGAACTGTTTATAGTTTTTTTATGGGCTTTAATTAGCATTCTAATTAACGGTTCATCTCTCAAAATTTTCATACATGGAATTATTCATGTTAATTATTCATAAATGAAAATTTTTGTAAAGGCACCGTTTAAAGTTTACAGGTACTACTTATTTGGATATGCGAATTTCGTTTTGACGCCTTTTAATCATGAAGAGCTTGCAAAGAAAATGGTTTATCAATTGTTCTTAGTTCTGCACAAAAATGGTTTATATTTTTTAATAGTCTTTGATTGGCATTCTAATTAACGGTGCATCTCTTAAAATTTTCATACATGGAATAATTCATGTTATTTATTCATAAACGAAAATTTTTGCAAGTGCAGGCTTTATTTAACGTTAACAGGTACTACTTATTTGGATATACGAATTTTGTGTTGACGCCTTTTAATTATGGAGAGCTGGCAAAGAAAATGGTTTTTCAATTGTTCTTAGTTCAGCACATAAATTGCTTATAGTTTTTTATAGGCTTTGATTAGCATTTTAATTAACGGTGCATCTTTTAAAATTTTCATACATGGAATTATTCATAAACGAAAATTTTTGCAAGTACAGGCTTTATTTAACGTTAACAGGTACTACTTATTTGGATATACGAATTTCGCTTTGGCGCCATTTAATTATTGAGAGCTTGCAAAGAAAATGGTTTTTCAATTGTTCTTAATTCAGCACAAAAATGGTTTATAGTTTTTTATATGCCTTGATTAGCATTATAATTAACATCTTCGCATCTTTTAAAACTTTGATACATGCAATTATTCACGTTAATAAAAGAACATTTTTAAACGTGTAGGTACTATTTAACTACTCTGGAAAACCGTCCAGGAGAACGACACTTGTTTTCAGTATCTGGTAAAAAAGCCCGTTCCACTACTTTCACGAAGTGCTTAACATGCGAGGAAGGACCCGATTGTCTCTACTTCAATGTTATTTTCAGTCCAACTTCTGAGTATTACGTGCTTGAATGTCTAGGACCTGGCATACCCAAAATAGAAATTCGATCGATATATAATCAAACATTTGGTAAGTACGTCTTTCATCAATTATTACCAATGCAGTCTTATAACCTCGAAATTAGTTCTTATTATAGAACGGAAATAAGTGGAAAAATAGTAATTAAATTCCAAAAGAAATAAAAAAGAATGTCAATAATTGATAAAGTTTTAAGAAATGTATGCTTTAGTTTATATTTATTAATAAAAAGTTGTTCTTTTTAATTAAATATTCGTCAGAAGAATTTCATGAAATATATTAATTACATTTTACCTCCATTTTCTATACAATGGAGTCATTGTTGCCAACGGTAAAAAGCAAATTCAGTTCATTTCAAACGCTTATGTTAGCCTGTATTGATAATTTACTGACTGAGAGGCAAAAATTTCTTAGTTAAATAATTATTTTAAAAATTTTGAATGACTCTTTTGAATTTTTTAAATTTGTGATGGTTGAAAAAAAAGTGAATTTTTTTTACTATTTTATTTAAATTAGTCTATTAATTAAAAATACGTTAATAAAAAATGTCAATAATTGATAAAGTTTTAAGAAATTTATGCTTTTGTTTATATTTATTGATAAAAAGAGGTTCTTTTTAATTAAATATTCGTTAAAAGAATTTTATGAAACATATTAGTTACATTTTACCTCCATTTTCTATATAGTGGAGTCATTGTTGCCAACGGTAAAAAACAAATTCAATCTTTTTCAACTGCTATGTTAGCCTGTATTGATGATTTAGTGACTGAGAGGAAGAAATTTCTTGGTTAAATCATTATTTTAAAAATTTTAAATGACTCCTTTGATTTAAAATTTGTAAAGTTTGAAAAAAAACGAATTTTTTTGCTATTTTATTTAAAATAATCTATTGATTAAAAATGCCTCAAAAGGCATATTTTTAAATTCTTTTGTAGTTCCTAATTTAATAATTTGCGTAATCTAATTTCACTTTCATATTGCATAATCCAACAGTATTTTACAATAATGCATTGTCGCTGTATTAAATAACGTAGAAGAATTGAGGAAATTTGATTAAATGTCAAAGTAAAAGTTTACATTAAAAATTGGAAGATGTAAACTATGAAATTAAAAAGCAATCGTAATTAGTTACTGCTTTGCAAATTCAAAGTTCCTATGCTTTCGTGAACGAAATTTAATTATAAGTGATGTTTGTTTAAACAGTGACGAAGGCATTTCTATGGCGATAAAAAATATGAACTAATTATTTTCCCATAATTTGTTTAATAAATTGTATCCCGATGCTAATTTATTTACAGAATAAAGGAATGAAAACTTAAAAAAATTATCCTTCTTCAATTTTTTTCCTAATATTTTTTAGATACACTTGATACTAACGATGACCTAAGGGCAATCATCCAAGAAAAAGCACTTCCTCAAATTCGAACATTTCAAGTTTCTGTTCAAAACGGCTACAGTAAGCTAAATAATTGAATTTTTTTCCTCTTAAGAATGACTTGTTTTTAATGAAGAACTATGCTTTTGCGTTTTACCTTAATTTGATCGATATTATTTTAGAAGCACAAGTGCGCCTATTTTTGCCCCCTGGCGTATCTGAAAACGAAGTGCTGCTTTATCCACTAGTCGTGTTTGTGTAAGTACTTATACTGTAAGTTCTTTTCATCAGATCATAAAATACCTTGTCGCTTTAAAAGAAATTACAATTTTATCTCAGCTTATTGCGTCAAGGTATTGATTTCTTTTACTGCTTTATTCCTTCACTTAATTAATACAAGCAAACCTAGAAAATATTGTTTGCCTTTATTTCTTTATGAAGATGTCGAACTAGTTTTTTTTATTTAAATTTATATCATTTAAAAATGCCTTTAACTTAATTAAGAAAGTAAGTTAATAATTTTTTACATCTAAAGAAAGAAATGTTGAATTTGTACTGGAAATGAATAATAAAGAAAACAATGTTAAAGCTGAAATAAATATATTTTTAACATTAAAACTCGTTAAAAATAAATACAGCCGTTTTGGCACCGTATACAAGTATGTTGATGACAAGTTTTGAGACACAGAAAAAAAGGAAGAAGTATTGGAATGTTTTGGCACTTTTTTGAATTAAATATCTGTGAGCATTAAGATAACTTATGATATTAAACCTTATGAAATAATAAAGATGACTAAAATTTCTTTATCCTCTTAATTTCCTTCGTTTGTTAAGTTTACTCTGTAGTCTTTGTTATTTTAGTACTTAATAGATTAATTTAGACGATAAATATGTTGCATTTATTTATATTTACCTTACTCTTTTAATACAATAGAGTTGGCAACTTAGTTTGTCGTTAACACTAACCAGTAAGTTAGAATGATAAACAGAAACCACCTCATTTTTTTTATTAAATGTTACGAAATGTCAATATTTTTATTTTATTTTTATAAGACCTTAAAACGAGATTTTAAGAAAATGGACGCATCTTACATTGTGTTTTTTCCCTTTAAAATATTGAGCATAGACATGTAGTGCCTGTATGTAGAGATATGTAGAGCTCAAAATGCATGCTTAAAAAAATAAACTTTTTTTAACAAGCGTGTTATGAAAAAAAAACTGTAGCGATTACTGAATACAAGGAATTTGTTTTTAATTAAAGCGTTATAGTAATCAGAATATGTTTCTAATATTGCATTTTCTCACGCTCGTAAAGTATCGAAATTATTTGAGAATCATTTAAAATAATTTAATACCGAAATTCAAAATATTTTCTTCTATCCATTCATTATGCATATATTTAAGTTTCCATTTTTGATGCAAAAAATAATTTTTATTTTATTTCCTCATAAAGTTTACCTCTTGATTTATTAAATTTGAGAAATCCTTTTTTACTCCGAGATATGATGCCAAATAGTGGTGACTCCCAGGATAATACAGGAAAGTAAAATCTGATAGTTGAAAAAGAGGATAGAGGGAAAAGTAAGATGGCCACGACGTACAAAACATACACATAAAGCTACCAATGTTTCATAAGACAGATGGTAATATTTTCTCTGATCAATTCTCTGATCAAGTAGCGTTGGCGATGCTTTTGATACTTATCTGCTCAGAAGGCCAAGTAATTAGCGTGTTAGTGCCATAGATATGGTTGCATTACATAATGTCAGTGAACTAGTTTACCTAATCTTATCAGGAACTCCATTCCCTAAATCGGTAGTCGAAACTATTTTTAGTTGATCAGAATTCGAAAATGTTATTTTACAAACTAGGGAATTTGGGGAATTTGAGAAAATCTGCGTGTTTAAAATTCAAAATGCATATTTATAAGAAAATTCATGCGCGTGTTAAATTCAAATGAAATCCAAAATGCGTTTAAAAAAATACATGGCTTGTAATATGTATTTGAAAAATGAGAATAGCTATATATGCAACAAGAAACAAGAAACATGTTATTTCTGTGGTTGAGAAACTAGAAAAAATTCACAATGCTTGTTTAAGAAAAAGAGAACATCACAAACGGTTCAAAACAAGGATGGAGTATATTTTATGCTACGTTGACTAAATGATAAAACAATGTGAATAAGGAACAAATAAGTACATAAATGAACAGACCTATTGTTTCAGTTCTAGAAATAAGGTTCTCCATCAGAATTTAAGTACATGCAACCATCAGAAACAGGAGAAAAAGTAATAAAAGAGGGGATGCATAAAACTAGTGGGAGGGGTCATGGCAGAAATCCCATCGTGCACAAAAATTAATTAGCTCCTAACTTTTTCAAATTGTTATCCTCATTAAAAACTCGTTTCTGGGAGAAGGGAACCAATTTTTTAAATTTAATCAGCTGTTAAATGGTTGAAATCAGTTTTTCAATAGTTTA
This sequence comes from Parasteatoda tepidariorum, assembly GCF_043381705.1. Classification (NCBI taxonomy): domain Eukaryota; kingdom Metazoa; phylum Arthropoda; class Arachnida; order Araneae; family Theridiidae; genus Parasteatoda; species Parasteatoda tepidariorum. The sequence goes on along the minus strand of NC_092210.1, from coordinate 83,856,463 downwards.
ATCAGTTAATCAGTTTTTCAATGGTTCAATTGAAGTTGTGTTTTTTTCATATTATGCCCAATTATTAGAACTTTTAAAAATTATGGAATGACTCCAAGAAATGCAGCTCGGTGAAGAAAGAGCATTGTTGCATGATTTTAGCCTGATGACTGATTTCGGATGAATCTTTCATGTTCTTTAAACTGATTTTTAAGGGTATGTTTTATTTGTCCAATATACTCAAGACTACAATGGCAATATATAT